>NW_003306532.1:0-3245 GCF_000142945.1 Phytophthora infestans T30-4
GTTCTTTTATGAGCTCCAACTCAGCTCAACTTTCCCCGTGTGGTGGGCTGGTGGTGACCTCGTTGTCCTATTCAGTCTGCCCATCTGCTCTGTTTCATATGCACACATTTGGTGGGAAAGCCTGTCGGACAAGAGGGCTTTGGAACAGCATGTTTCTCTGTCCCAGACTGTGATTCAGGCAAACCTCAAGCTATATCAGCTCCTCCTATCATAAAAAGCTTTCGCGCTACAGGGAGCAAAGATTCGATCTCTTCGAAGGATGATGCCAACGATGACGACTCAGAAGAGAGCTCTGAAGACGACATAATCTCTATTTCCAATGTGGTCGTGACTGAGTTGCCAACGTCAACATCATCTCGAGTGTCACAACAGGTTACCACCATCCAGCATCGCCGTCGTGTCATCTCCTGGATGGAAGAATATGAAAAAGCAAAGGGAGCGAAGAACATGTTCGCGAGAACTGTAGATCAATTTCCTGATATTTTTAACTCGTCTACTCGCAATGCTAACCTTAGCAAAGCGATGGCCTGGTGGAAGAATCGAGAGCAACTTCAAGCGCCACTCCGGGGTTCTGTGTCACTGTCGAGTTTACGATCAGATAGAAGAAAGCGAGTGACCTCTAAGGCTTTGTCCGGCCGAGGTCGTCCTCGGAGCAAGTGGGTGCTCTGGATATATCCTTTGTTGCTAAGCGAGTTTGATCGATTACGTAAATTGGGGTTGAAGCTCGACGCATCCTTGCTACGTCAAGTAGCTAAGCGTATCCTCCAGGATCCTCAAGCTCCGAAGGCTGATGAGAACGGGGCTGAGCTGTTAACAAAGATCACTTCACGCTGGGTGCAAACCTTTATGGAGAACAACAACATAGTACTTCGTGCGGCAACAGGTAAACGACTGGTGAGCCCTCAGAAGGTTGAAGATATTGAGAAGCAAGTGGCCTATCACCTTTGGCAAGTTGAAGCGTGGGTTTGAGAGTGGTTTGTATGACGAGAATGCGATGAAAACATCGATGAAACTCATTTCGTTGTAGATTTTGACAACAGCAAGACTCTCGGTTTTGGAGGCGAAAACCAGGTCAAATATGCGGATGTTGTATCCGGAGGAGATGGAATGACAATGGTCGTGCGAATCAGCGGTGGGCCAAGTGCACGTATCTTGCCCCCGATGATGATTTTTACGAACGCAGACCGTAGTTATCCAATTCGTGGAGTTAAGGATGACGTGGAAGGAGTGTGTTATCGTACGGGGCCGAAGGGCTGGATGGACAAACGTCTCTTTCGCGAGTATCTGAAAGAGCCTCGAGCTCAAAAGCCGGATCGTTTAGGTCGCAAGAAGACTATATTCCTAGATAACTGCTCAAGTCACCTCGAGGAAGACGAGTGTACTGAAGAGCTTCAGAAGTTAAACGCTTCTTTAGCCTTCTTTCCAGCAAACGCAACGGATCTCTGTCAGCCGGCGGACTCATTCATTATCGCAAAGATAAAGGACGAGTGGCGTCGAATGTGGAATGAGAAAAAGATCGAGTTGATTGAGGAGGAGGCATGGCAAAACAAAAAGAGGTCCGATGGAACCTGGTCAGGAAAACTTAAGAATCCAGGAAAGCATTTTTTCTGTCCCTGGCTGCTAAAGCAGTACGCCAAGTCAACTCTCAAAGGGACAAGAATAATGTGAACTACGCTCGGAAAGCCATGATTCGATGCGGACTCTCGCTGGATGTTGATGGTGTATGGAGAACTGAACAGCTATTCAGCCACCTTCAAGTAATCATCAAGAAGTTCCCAGATCAATTTGCTGGACAAGCGGTTCCATTGGATATGGCAAACAAACACACAAAAAAACAAAAGAATAACCAGACCAGCTTCTCAACAATCGTAAACTAGTGTTACTAATTAGGGTGAGACATTAATTAGTCTAAGTGTGACTAATTCTACCACACCTTAAATAGTCAGAGTGCATAATTAACCACAATCATACTAATTTAGGTGAGCAGAGTCTGCAGCACGTCACATAAATTAGTATGAGTGAGACTAAATACCGTATCTACTGTAGTGTATTAAGACCTTACGACATGAAACGTCCACTGTGTCTTCCAAAACACTAATTAAAAAACCCGCATTAAAGTCTAATCACTTGGTAAGATCACTTTTTGGACTCATTAAACAATACATCTTTTCAACTTCAAAATGGCGACAGGTAAAATCAAAGTGACAAAACGTAAGTTCAAAATGACATCGAACATAGGAGCCAGCAAAGCCAAACTTGATATTGTCTTTATTCTCCTACAGGCATATCTTTCATCTGGATCGCACGCGCATGGAACTTCATGGTGTGCAACGAGCACTTGTAGCAAAGTTCTGGGGTGATAGCTTCGAGTACGAGGAGGTCTGCAGCCAGCTTTAGGTAGCTTTCACGGTGCGCCTTGATGGTGAGGTGCGGTGGGACGCGTAGAATAGCTTGACGATGGCGAGCGAGGAACCGCTTCACCATGGCTTTGAACGCTGAGAAGCAGTTCTCGATGGGGTTCAGCATTGGCGAGTACGGACCTAGGCGCAGCAGCGTCGCCGCCGAAAACGTGGTATCCTTGAATACATCCTCGATGTTCGCGTGGCATGGTGCATTGTCGCACACCAAAACAACGTTCTCTAGCGGCGTTGAAGCACCGATGTGGTTGAGCAGGCGACGGATGTACTCGTTGCATGCTTCCGACGTGAAAGAGCCAAAGCGCTTCTCCGAGTAAGCAAGCCCTTCCTCTGAAATGCAAGCGATCACGTGGATATATGACCCTTTACTGGCTGTGTTGTTGTCGACAGCTCGCTTCCCTTTCTTGCTACGACCACGGCGGCGAGCACACCACAAATTGAATTTAGTTTCGTCAACGTAGAAGATCTTCTTACCTGCGGCCTTCTGAGCAATTAGCTCGACGACGTAATCCCGGCGCAAAATCTTGTTCTCCTCAAGATTGCGGTAGTTGTTGTCGCGATGGGTTTGCATGACCGTGTACATCCGGCCGTCAATGTGTGTCTTGACCGTCTGTCTTGTCACCTTGAGCGCGAATCGAGCCTCGAGGGCGTCAACCATCTCGTCCAGCGTGATGTAACAGTTGTCGTCGATGAGACCAACTAGGTAGTCGACGTGCTCGTCTTGAATCTTGCTGTGGCGCTTACCACCACGAGGCTTTCGAGCTCAGAGCCTCCCAGTTGCCGCTGTCCTCGGCCACATTGATCCAGCGGTAAGCAGTGCGAAGCTTG
>NW_003306533.1:0-3246 GCF_000142945.1 Phytophthora infestans T30-4
GACATCTTGCACTTAGTTGATTCCTTGAATGTCATGGCGGCGTCCGTGATCAGTTCATTCTCGGAGTCGCAACTTCTTGGCAAAAGGCGTCAGTGATCACACTAACAGTTCGCTTCCTGTGTCGAGGAGGGATCCTCGTTCGCCTGGTCCGTTCACAGCCCCTTGCACCAGAGCTCTCATTTCTGATCCGTCGGTCGAATTTCTTGGCCGACCACCACCCCTGTCTCTCGCCAGGGTTCAACTTCATCATCTTGGAGTGACCCTTGGGCTCGTCCCGCGCTGCACTCGAAACCAAGCCGAGCGAACCCTCGCTGGTGCCCTCATCAGCATCAGCACACTCCACTATTTCTCCAACACCTCCACCGAGGATTCTACTCCTCTCCTTTTCATTTTCCGTCGCGTTCACACTTGTTACGTATTTATCAGGCCATTCACTCTGCCCCATGAAAGCAAAGATACACTCTGCTTCCATTGAAGGCTCGGTTAACTGTGGCAGCCCGATAGGGACCAACCCAGGTGTAGTTGGCGGGCTGCCTAGTTTAAATGACGTTCTTGAACGACGGCCTTGAGCTCTGGCGTGAGTTCCTCCTTCGTGCCTTTGGTGCGCACAAATTTGGCAAGGTCTTGGAAGTTGCGGAAAAGTTCGCATTGTCCAGCATCGTGGAGTTGTTTGCAGAACTTGCATCGCTTGTTACAGTAGTGGGCGGAGTGACTCATGCCACCGCACACCGCGCATGGTCCGTACTGTGGGCGTCGGTTGTCGCGGTTAAAGTCACGTCGACCGCGTTGGTCCTGATTGAACCCACGGTCACCACCTCGGCGATCTTGATTGAAGCCGTTATCGCGATCAGGCATGTTTCCACGTGGTTGACGGTTGTCTGAACGTGCGTAGGTGCCTTCAGCAGCTGCACGGCGCTCATTTTCGTTAGCAGCGGCGAGGTATCGGTCGTTTTCTTTTAATGAGAAATCACCGTCCGTATTATCAGGCTGAAAGTCGTTGTACTCATCTTGGACATCGTCGTAAGCGTTCGGATCTTCGTTTGAATACTCGGTGCCTCCCTGAGCAGCTTCACGACCTTCTAATTCAGCTAGTAGGTCGTCCACCGTGGCTTCAATGAGTGTCACTCTTGGTTTGTTGCGGTTGTCATCGCGGCGACGGTCATCACGCCGGTTGTTGCGGGCGTACCCATCGTCGCGTCGCGTATCACGACTCTTAGAGTATCGGTACTCACTGTCACGCTTGGCCATTCTCTCCTTGCCCTTGAGAACATCTTCGATGATCTCTTCGAGCTCGTGAATGTCGGCGACTCGAGCGTGGTAGAGACTCTCCGCTAGTTTGTCATCGTCGCATGATGCCAGGAGCTGCTGTACGTGTTCTTTCGCGTCGCGACCACTCTTCTCAAAGTGTAGACGGGCGGTCCGAGCGTAGCCGTTCAGCCTGTTTATGTAGTCGCACAGATGTTCATTTCGTTCCCGCTTGGCGGAGTAGTAACGCGACAGTGCCGTCTGCGTGAACTGCGAGCAGTAGTAGCGGATGAACGCATCGCTCAGCAGCTTCCACTTGCGCTTCGTCTTCTTCGGAAGTTGACGGAACCAATGAATGGCTCCGTCCCGAAGACTTAGCTCAAATGGAATGCACCATTTATCGGCATCTGTGTGGGTTCCAGTCATTTCATAGACGAACCCACGGAGCCACTGCATACAGTTCTCGCTCTTGTTGCGAGAGCCTGAGAACGGCGTGATGCGATCCAGTGGTCGGTGCGAAGCCCATTTTCAATCCTCGGTGTTGGAGTCCACGTCGTTTCAGCGTCGCTAGCTCATTTATCTGACGCATCAACTCGAGTTGGAGATCTTCTTCGTCGAATGTACGCACCAAAATGTCATCGTCACTGGACGAACCATCGCTGGTCGACTTGACGACGTTCGGGCACCACCTTTGGGAGCTCGCGCACCGCTCGGCGACCGAACGAACCCTCGGTTACTTGCGTAAATACCGTTGCATACGGCTCTCCGAACGTGGCGTAACCATGTGCGAGTCTTGAAAGTACGGTGAAGCTTCCGGTAGTGCCAAAGGCACCACGCTCAGCTCCACGCTTGGTCGGAGGAGTACGAACGAGTCGTTGGGGCGTCGGCGGCAGTGGAATCTTAGACGGATCTTCATCTTGAATCATCGGTCGACTCACAGGCTGCTTTCCGGCATTGACGCCAACGGCGCCAAACGCCTTCTGAAGCTTCTTCTTCCATTTCTGGAGAGCAGCTCCGGCTTCATGTGGACTCCAATCCTGGAGCGACATCGTCGATGGGTACGTCTCGTTCTCGAACCCCAGCGACAACAGTAGCGAAACTGAATCCTCGGCAACTTGACTAGTCGAAACCGAGTTGACTGGGTACTGAAGTTCCTGCGCAAGCGCAGTCAGTCGGCGTTTTTTCTTGGGGATGGGCTTGAACAGCTGCATCCACTCATCATTCTGCATCAGCGCTTGTACGCGGTCAAAAGCGCGCTTGGCGGCTGGTGTATCACCGTTGATAGGTGGGCGAGGTGCCTTCAGCAGTGCTGAATGCTTTGCACTCGCCACCGAGGGTTTAGAACCCTCGGTCACATCGTCATAATCTTCGTAGGCCGGTTCCGGTCCCGCAACATCATCGAGCTCGTCGGCGAGGTTCCTCGAACTGGACCTGGTCGCCCCGCTCAGCCCCGATGATAGCGTGGCCGTCTCCGGCGTCGCTGCGCCTGGCTCTGGAGCCGGCGTCTTGTCTTCGTAGTCTTCATAATCGTGGGCGTCAGCACCGATGTCCGCTTCGTCGTCGAAGCTCACTGAAAGCTCGGTGGCGGCTGCAAAGCGCGCAGCCGGGCTTGAACTCTCGTTGCGAGCTCCGCCAGACTTGGCAGGCGTAACTGGTACCGTCGGTTTTCCTTTCGCCATGTTTCTTGTTCTCTTGTTCTTGTTGTTCTTCTTCTCTTGGTAGCTCTTAAACTGGGAGGCCATACAAACAGTTCACAATGGTCACACTCTGTTACCGGGTCGCGCACCAGTTGTGGTGTTGGAATTCCCACGTGAGCTCTAGCTACAAATGTTGTTAGGACGTTCCCACAACAATACGTTTGTTAGGATAGCAAACGATCGTTCGGGCGGACCTGAAGACCCCAGTTCTGCCCTTGCACCGGGACAGAGACCAACCTTGTAAACTGCTTATATAGGCCAACCAAAAAAATAAGAACACGTTACTAGCACGAGCAAAGCTAAA
>NW_003306534.1:0-3251 GCF_000142945.1 Phytophthora infestans T30-4
CGTGCTTGGGGAAAGTCCCCGTTTTTCGGAATTCTCCCCGCGGGGACTGTCCCGCCTTGAAGTGGCCCATCTTTTCCACAAACGAAGCAAGCGGATGGTCACGCTGTTTCGGCGGACCCGAGTTCCATGGAAACTGGGTGTGGTTAAAGTGCTTTCTCAGAAATAAGAGAATGGGCCCTGACGCGGGGTCACTTTCCCGAATCAATGACAATTTCAAGTGATTAGAGAGGATTTGGGTTTGCTGGCACGGATGCAAGTTTGCCGGTGGTGGATTAGCCATGACGAGCAGCGCCCCCGTATGAAGTGACGATGGATCTGGTATGAGCGATGTACGAGAAGGCAAGATCCACCAAGACTTACCTCGGATCCACCCTTACTTGGATTCACCTAAATGGATATGGGATATACTATACAAGAGTGGATCGGGTGTGGATCCTATGAAGGAAGGATGGTAGGTGCCCTCTAAAGGTGGATCTAGTAGCCACGGCTAACGAGGAGTCAAGATCCACCGCGAGGTGACCCGGATCCCATGCTTTCGAGTTAGGATCCAAGGAGGGAGGATCCCGCCTTAAGGGACCTGGATCCAGGGTATAGGTATGATGGATGCAGTGGATCTAGAACTTTCGTGGGACAGTGGAGATCACAGACGGTTGCGAGATGATGTTGGATGAGTGGAGAGCTCAGATCCACGACGAGTGTACACTTTCAAGTGAAGTGGATCCAAGCGACCTGGATCCTGATGAGTGTACCCATAATAGGGTAACCATAATGATTACGCCATGGATCCGGTGGATCTGAAGATAATACAGCTGGGATGATGGGTCAAGGGAAGAAGGGACATGCAGCCGAGCCTGGATAGGGATTCAGCAAGTAAAAGACATAGAAGGTAGAAATCCAGGCAGGTATAGGCTTAAGTATCAATACAGTCCTCAATTTGCACAGTATCACGCAAGTGCCTTCCTGCCCTCAAGAACCGGAACTACATTGGCCGTACGAGCTCCGAGAAGGTTGGGAATTGCGAATCTAGTGTTGGTAGTGATAACTGGATAATACATTGGCCAGATCCTACAACCTAGTGAGCTTTTCCTTTACTCGTGCAGATCCGACAGGTTAACCGAATTTACTACTTGGTCGGTTACACCCTAGAGGTTCTCAACTCTCAAGATCCCGTCACAGGAGGCGGCAAGTACGACTTAAAGGACAACACAAAGGCAAGGGAACACACCCGCAAGGCAACCCTACGGCTAGATCCACGATCTAGGCCCCGGATCCATAAGCTCGAATATCGCTTAGGATACGGAACCATCCACGGACGCAGAGTGAAGATTTTCCACTGCTGCTCCACCCCATCCCCACGTCTCGCCAAGACACTCAAGCTTCACCACTTGAACTCTTCGGAAGTTACCGAGAGAGCAGATCCCGCCCTACCGACGGGTACACAAGGTGAGGAAAGTTCAGCAGAACACGGATCATCGGGGGACCCCCTCCGTTAGTCGGTGTCTGGGCGCAGTTGGTAAGTTGGATCTGGCAATCTCGCAGATTTTGCTGATCCCGCTACACCACAAACCCACGGAGCCACTGCATTCAGTTCTCGCTCTTGTTGCGAGAGCCTGAGAACGGCGTGATGCGATCCAGCGGTCGGTGCGAAGCCATTTCAATCCTCGGTGTTGGGTCCACGTCGTTCAGCATCGCTAGCTCATTCATCTGACGCATCAACTCGAGTTGAGGATCTTCCTCGTCGAATGTGCGCACCAAATTGTCATCGTCACTGGACGAACCATCGCTGTCGACTTGACGACGTCCGGTACCACCTTTGGGAGCTCGCGCACCGCCTCGGCGACCGAACGAACCCTCGTTACTTGCGTAAATACGTTGCATACGGCTCTCCGAACGTGGCGTAACCATGTGCGAGTCTTGAAAGTACGGTGAAGCTTCGG
The DNA here is from genome assembly GCF_000142945.1 of Phytophthora infestans T30-4. Taxonomy (NCBI): domain Eukaryota; phylum Oomycota; class Peronosporomycetes; order Peronosporales; family Peronosporaceae; genus Phytophthora; species Phytophthora infestans. The sequence goes on from NW_003306534.1 coordinate 1,938, forward strand.
TAGTGCCAAAGGCACCACGCTCAGTCCCACGCTTGGTCGGAGGAGTACGAACGATTCGTTGGGGGCGTCGGCGGCAGTGGATCCTTGAACGGATCTTCATCTTGAATCATCGGTCGACTCACAGGCTGCTTCCGGGTATGGATGCAAACAGCGCCAAACGCCTTCCGAGGCTCCTTCTTCCCATTTCTGGAGAGCAGCTCCGCTTTCATGTGGACTCCAATCCTGGAGCGACATCGTCGATGGGTACGTCTCGTTCTCGAACCCCAGCGACAACAGTAGCGAAACTGAATCCTCGGCGACTTGGCTAGTCGAAACCGAGTTGACTGGGTATTGAAGTTCCTGCGCAAGCGCAGCCCAGTCGGCTTTTTTCTTGGGGATGGGCTTGAACAGCTGCATCCACTCATCATTCTGCATCAGCGCTTGTACGCGTTCGAAAACGCGCTTGGCGGCTGGTGTATCACCGTTGATAGGTGGCCGAGGTGCCTTCAGCAGTGCTGAATGCTTTGTACTCGCCACCGAAGGTTTAGAACCCTCGGTCCCATCGTCATAATCTTCGTAGGCGGGGTCCGGTCCCGCAACATCATCGAGCTCGTCGGCGAGGTTCCTCGAAAGGGACCTGGTCGCCCCGCTCAGCCCCGATGATAGCGTGGCCGTCTCCGGCGTCGCTGCGCCTGGCTCTGGAGCCGGCGTCTTGTCTTCGTAATCTTCATAATCGTGGGCGTCAGGACCGATGTCCGCTTCGTCGTCGAAGCTCACTGAAAGCTCGGTGGCGGCTGCAAAGCGCGCAGCCGGGCTTGAACTCTCGTTGCGAGCCCCGCCAGACTTGGCAGGCGTAACTGGTACCGTCGGTTGTCCTTTCGCCATGTTTCTTGTCTTTTTCTTGTTCTTCCTCTCTTGGTAGCTCGTAAACTGGAAGGCCATACAAACAGTTCACAATGGTCACAATCTGTTCCCGGGTCGCGGCACCAGTTGTGGTGTTGGAACTCCCACGTGAACTCTAGCTACAAATGTAGTTAGGATGTTCCCACAACAATACGTCTACTAGGATAGTAAACGATCGTTCGGGCGGACCTGAAGACCCCAGTTCTGCCCTTGCACCGGGACAAACTGGACCTTGTAAGCTACTTATATAGGCCAACCAGTAAAATAAGAACACACTACTAGCACGAGCAAAGCTAGCAGGTGTTTTGAATCCTCGTGGTCCCAACAGCGGAAGGGTACCAGGCACGGGTAAGCCTTTTACGAGATCACCGAGTGTTCAACACTCGGCTGGAAGAAAAAAAAGGGAGGCAATTCAAGCCGTCCCAGTCGTGC
>NW_003306535.1:0-3251 GCF_000142945.1 Phytophthora infestans T30-4
CAAGTGCCTCGTCGCCCTTCATTCTGGGGTGTCGGAAATCCCCCGGGAACTCTCGGTACAAACGTAGTTTAGGATGTTTCCCACACCAATAAGTTTTCTAGAGATAGTAACGATCGTTCCGGCCGAACCTGAAGACCCTCAGGTTCTGCCCCTTGCGCCGGGACAAACTTGGACCTTGTAATACTACTTATATAGGCCCAACCAGTAAAAAATAAGAACACGCTACTAGCACGAGCAAAGCTAGCAGGTGTTTTGAATCCTCGTGGTCCCAACAGCGAAAGGGTACCAGGCACGGGTAAGCCTTTTACGAGATCACCGAGTGTTCAACACTCGGTTGGAAGAATAAAAGGGAGGCAATTAAAGCACTCCCAGTCGTGCAAATAGGCAACAATAAGCCGTCACGTAAAACCTCCCGATAATAATCGGCCAATACACAAAGTCTCTTGGCCTTGCCGGATGAACCCTCGCTACAGAGCTTCGAGTTCACCAACAGGCATAACACACTCAAACAAGCTTGACCTGACGCTTACCTTGAAGCCGGACGTCGCTCTGTGTGCTTGAGTGGATATTCTTTTCTGTATTTAAGCTTACCCTTTCGGGTCTATTCCTAATAAAAAGTCCTAATCAAGTATACAAATATCAAGTGAACAATGATCCGTTATGGATCTTCTTGCATGCCAAGCGTCGCCTGCACCGTCGCATGAGCATCTTTAACGGTCCGCGCCTTGTCCCAGACGGTGAACGTGCCTTCCAAGGGTCGCTGAGTCTTCCGCGAACTCATCCCAACCGCCATTGAGGGTTCGTACCGTAGATGGTCCGCTGATGGAGAATCGCGGCCAGTCCATCATTAATAATAAGGACAGCCTGGATCCAGTGACATATGGCCGTATCCGATACTTGTTGAAAGCTCGGGAGTGACGCCGTGGAGTCCCTTGCACCTTGGCGTCTCCGTACATCACCTGACCGAGGGTTCGTCGCTTGAACAACTTGGGCGGTGTCACGTCTTTGTCGACGGGTGATAATCCGCAACTACGGAGAAATCACTACACCACAGCCCAAACTAATGATGTTCACCTTCGCGTTCGGTGTGTACACCACGTCGTCCAGGAGACGGTCCTCGAGCTGGCCAGTTGCCTGGTTAACAACACGCAATAGCACAGACCCACAAACAGAAGTGTGTTCAGTTGTGCCATTCGCAAAGTCAAGTCGACTAGCTTGATCTTCCCTTATGGTAGTAAACAATGACAGGTCACCACAGACACTTGCCTGGGATCCTGAATCAAGTATCCACTCCACAAACTTAGACTGAGCTGATTGCATACCTTGGTTCTGGTTCACAGCGTTGACTTGTCTAGAGTTGGGTGGTCTGTTCTCACGACGGTCTTTAAATCGACGTGGAGACATGTTCCGCCCTTGGAAATTGTCACGTCGAGGTGAAGGTCCTCGTCCTTTGGAAGGATTGTCACGCCACTGCTGCTGCGGAGACGACGGTCCATAGCGACTCAGTCGATCATCGCGTTGGAGTGGTGGCTCATAACGACTCGGTCTCTCGTTACGCCACTGCTGCTGACGCGATGGAGATCGATAACGCCCTGGATTCCCTCTTGGTTCACGTCCTCGCATTGACGGAGAACAGTCTCTTCCTCTTGGTGGAGTTCGTTCTCGATTGAAGAATCGGGGTGGTGAACGACTTCGTCCTCGTCCTTGAATAGGAGGGTCAAAGTGTCCAACATCTTGACTCCAGAGTCCTCTCTCGTACGCACTTTCCAAGTTAGGTCTGTAATCATTGCGCATCCCTGGTTCTTGGCGTCTGTTAAACCCGACATCAATACCTCGACAGCTATCCCCCGGCACAGCCGAACCCCCTTGTGGTTCAGCTTGATTGCGCCATGGCTCAAGTGTAGGCCCTTTCGAGCTACTCGACAGTCCTTGCCCCAAGTAGTAGATGACTGACTCCCACGTAGGCACCAGTCCAGCTGTAGACTGATTGCCCTCCCACTGAGTCTGCGCAGTTCTCGATACAGTAGGTTGCATGTTTTGCAGTACAGTAGCTTGTACACCCTGTTGGACAGCAGGTTGTCCAGTAGGTTGCACAGCTACAGCTGGTGCTTGCAGTGTAGGCAGTGAGGTTGATTGTCGTTGTTGTAGTCCTTGTCCTCCAACTTGTATGTGTTGAACAGGAACTCCAACTTGCAGCTGCAGTCACTGCGTTGCTTGCGCAACCGACGATTGAGTGCGTTGCGTACTTGCCCGCACCCCTTCAACAACACGACGCTCTCCTCCTTCTTCACTTTCCGCAGGAGACGTTAGTGACCATGCAGGTGATTGCGTAGCCGTAGGCGATAGGGCAGCACCATCCGTAAGGTCAATCGCATTCGCATCGCATAGTGATAGGCCTGCAAACAGTCCTTGGCCATCTTCTTCCATCGCTACCGCATCCACACGACGTACGGAGCTCACCAGCGACACGGGAGCCCTTGGTTGTCTCTCTTGCAGCTTTCTCGCGAGCTCTGGCTTCAGTTGCTGGCCAGTGAGAGCCGTACACTCGGCATACCAATGTCCTTCTCCTTGACAGTTCGCGCAGTTTGTGCGCTGCTTCTTATCTGCAACGCCCTTGGATCGCTTGCGCTGTTGCTTGTTGCGCTTGCGTCCTCGGGCTTGACCTGGTCCTTGGTCCGTTCCGACATGAGCAACTTGCATTGAATGCACGACCGGTTGTCTGGTCTGTGCACGCAGCTGGCCACGCTGGTGTTCAGCAGCGCGTAGTCGTTGTAAAGCTTCAGCAAGTGTAAGTGTCTTACGATCATGGTTGTTAAGCCAATCGCCGTGTTCACGGGCGAGATCTTTAAACGCTTCCACGCTGTTCGACAGTAGTAGGCTTGCATGCTGCCACTCAGCAAACTCACCGTTAGCTTGATGTAGAAGTATCACCTTCTTCGCAATGTCGTCAGCATACTGCGATACCGACTCGTTTGGCTTGAGCCGGCGCGTCACTAGCTCTTGCAGTAGGTAATCAGGGATTAATGCCATCTCCAGCCTCAAAGTGCTGCGTAATCGCATCGTAGAGCATTGCGGCGGCGTCCATATTGTCGTGGATGTCGTCGATCTTGATCGTCGTACGTAGGTCAACAGACAGCGACAACGCAAGTGCTGAGAACGCCTTGTTCTTGCGCGACTTGTACCACACGCGATATTTTGTCACGACGCATGCCTTTCTACTGCATCGTAGCGCTCAGGCCCATAGGTGATGT
>NW_003306536.1:0-3252 GCF_000142945.1 Phytophthora infestans T30-4
TCATCCTCGCTCGAACTCGTCGGGGTCCTTTGCGAAACCACAGTCGAAAAGACAGATCCGCAAGCAAGCAGAACAGCTACAGCTACTAGGCAAATGTAGCGGCACATTGCAAAGCAAGTCTTGGAAAGTATTGCTTGAAAATTGGAAACTGAAAAATATATACCCGGACCAACAGATTCCAGAGTATTTTCTGTACCGGGCGAAAACGTTTACAGGCGGGTCATCCAATCTACTCCACTCTTCTGCTGCACCATGTAGCTTTTGCCGTCGTGACGCTCAAGGTACACACCTTTCTCCTCCAATCTGCCGTAACTCATGATGTTGTCGGCTAAGTTCTCAGCGTAATGAACATCCGAAATGTCCACCACGACTTCTCGTCCATCCACGATCGTCTTGAGCTCCACAGAGCCTTTCTTGATTACCCTTATGTTCTCACCATTCGCCGCTCTGTATTGATCGTCACAGTCCACTGCGTTCTTCAACAGCTCTACGGTCTTGACTAGATGCACGCTGGATCCACTATCCAAGATCCACGCGTGTGTGTCGGTGTTCGTGCCCGTCCCGACAGCTAGCGAGACCTTGATCTCTTTGGCACCGTTATTCTTCTTCGCTGGACAATTTCTTGCAATATGTCCAATCTCGTTGCAGTTGTAGCATCTGCGAGTGTCAGTATCGTCTACGCGTGAGACGGTTTCCTGTCCTCGTTCACCGTGGACACCTCGGTTACTACCATGGAACCGACCATGTTCTCTGTTGCCGCGGCCTCCTTGACTACGAGATCGTTCGTACTTGCCCATGCTTGCCTCGTACTCAATCGCAAAAGCCACTAACTCCGTAGCTTGCTGCAAGTGATCCATGCGCTGTGAGTTCAGCCTTGTGAGCATGGCACTCTGCAAGTAACCCGGTGCGGACTTACACAAACACTGTATCACGTGTAGATCCGAACACCCCGACCTTTCAGCTACGTACGTCAAGTACTGAAAGTGCTCCGCCCACGTCCTTTCGCGCAGTTTCTCTGCCGTCATCAACTGCAATCCCTTGGATGCAGTGATCGTCGTCATGTACGGTACTAACATTCTATTCATCACATGTTCCAGTGTCGGCGACTCCGCCGTCCAGAGTGGAAGCATCCTCTCGAAGTACACCAGTGCAGATCCATCCATCTTGCCGTTCAAGGCAAGGATGCGGAATTCCTCCGACCAGTCACCACCGCTCATCTGCTGAGCTGCAGCCAGTCGCTGCAAGAATCGCAGTCCCCAAGTCTTGAAATCCGCACCAAGGCCAGGATACACCTCCTTGCCCGCGAACTTCGCGAAGCCCGGCCAGTCCAGGTCGCGTGGCTTCGGCACCTTGAGTCCGAAGTTTGGTGGCGGCACAAACTGCTCTGCCATGGGTGCGGCCATCCGCTGTTGCATACTCGTCGCGTTCTCCGTCGGTGGCGTCGGCATCTCTGGAGCTGGCGTCGTCTGCGTCGGCGTCCTCATCGACGCATCGAGAGATCCTACTCTCATCCGCCGTGCTCGAGCCTTGATGAAATCAGTAAACGCGCTCGACTCTCCGTACTTGTGTTCGAAGGATGGCATGTCCGTGCGGTGCTGCAGCTGCTTTTGAAGCTCCGCTTGGTCAGCCATAAACTTGGCCTGTTGTTTGGCCATGCCTTCAATGAGACCTTCAAGCTTATCTAGTCGCTCAGAACTTGCGCTAGAGTTCCGGCTTCCCCTTCCTGGAGCATCGGACGCACCTGACTTTGCACCCACGCGGGCAAGTACAAACCGCGGGGTAAAGGCAAGCGGCCACGTCGGGAAATACGATCGACTGAGTGCGGTGCACAGGTATGTAGTCATTTATATTTGGGCACAGTTGGGCTAAATACTATCGAGTTGGGCACAGATGGGTGAATTCCCATCGAGTCGGGTTCAGATGGGACACCTGCAACTGGATGTGCTGTAATGCCTTTCGTAATACTGACAAAATATATGTTCTTCCTTCAGATAAACGCTTGTGTCCGTGTCGTCAATGGTAGCACAAACGACCCTGTGTTCGCGTTATGCGTCACTACTGCCAAACTGCAGCATAACCATCCCCTGACTCGTTCCAGCTACGAGCACTACTCGTCGGTCCGAACGGCACTTGCTCCTTCCATGGTGAAGACGGTTGATGTTTTGCGCAAGGCGAAGGCAAAGAAGAAAAATATTCTGCAGTTTGTCCTTGAAAATTCAGACTGTAACATGAAAATTCGCGACGTCCACAACCTCATTCAGCGCCTAAAGGATCAAGAGCGTGAAGGAACGACGAGCAAACAGAGACTGAAGACGTGGATGCAAGAATTTGGGGATGAGCCTGGTAATGTGGAATCATATTGATTATGAACATGTGGTGTAGTGATTTCTCCGTGGTTGCGGATTATCACCCGTCGACAAAGACGTGACACCGCCCAAGTTGTTCAAGCGACGAACTCTCGGTCGGGTGATGTACGGAGACGCCAAGGTGCAAGGGACTCGACGGCGTCACCTCCGAGTTTTCAACAAATATCGGATACGGCCCTATGTCACTGAATCCAGGCTGTCCTTATTATTAATAATGGACTGGCCGGATTCGCATTCAGCGGACCATCTACGGTACGAACACTCAGTGGCGGTTGGGATGAGTTCGCGGAATACTCAGCGACCTTTGGAAGACACGTTGTCCGTCTGGGACAGGGCGCGGACCGTTAAAGATGCTCATGCGACAGTGCAGACGACGCTTGGCATGCAAGAAGATCCATAACGGATCATTGTTCACTTGATATTTGTATACTTGATTAGGACTTCTTATTAGGAATAGACCCGAAAGGGTAAGCTTAAATACAGAACAGAATTTCCACTCAAGCACACAGAGCGACGTCCGGCTTCAAGGTAAGCGTCAGGTCAAGCTTGTTTGAGTGTGCTATGCCTGTCGGTGAACTCGAAGCTCTGTAGCGAGGGTTCATCCGGCAAGGCCAAGAGACTTTGTGTATTGGCCGATTATTATCGGGACGTTTTACGTGACGGCTTATTGTTGCCTATTTGCACGACTGGGAGTGCTTGAATTGCCTCCCTTTTATTTCTTCCAGCCGAGTGTTGAACACTCGGTGATCTCGTAATAGGCTTACCCGTGCCTGGTACCCTTCCGCTGTTGGGACCACGAGGATTCAAAACACCTGCTAGCTTTGCTCGTGCTAGTAGCGTGTTCTTATATTATACTGGTTGGCCTATATAAGTAGTTTACAAGGTC
>NW_003306537.1:0-3253 GCF_000142945.1 Phytophthora infestans T30-4
CCTCTACCTCTTCGAGGCACAACAGAACTCAGTTCTTCCCCAGTAGGCCGCCCCGCGCCTACTGGGAGTTGCCGTTTCCCGGCGATGACCCGGAGGGTTGGCTCGCCGGAGCCTCGCGCTTCTTGCGCAGAGGGCAATAGGCCCTCAAGTGCTTAGTGCTATTGCACACAAAGCATCGGCGGATGCCGGCGCGCTGCTCCGCAGCAAGAAGCTCCGCTTCTTCATCTTCAGCATAGCTGAGGTCCATCGGCTCTGGACCGCTCGAAGAGCTTGCGCTACCAGCGCTCCAACCAGGTCGCGCCGACCTGAAGTTGTGCTCGGCATTCAATGCCACATCCACCGCCTCTTCAAAAGAGTTAGGGTGTACACGGAACACTTCCGTTCGAGCTGCGCTCACACGAAGTCCCTCCATGAACACGGTCACGCTGACCAGTTCCGGAAGAGGGTCCGCCGCCATTCCGGCGATAAGAGTTCTCAACTCTTGGACATAGTCCAATAAATCCTTCTTACCCTGGCGGGTAGCAAGGAACTTTGACCGGATACGGTACGCCTGATTAGGCGGCGCGAACACGCGCGAAAGCTGTTGCTTCAGCTGATCCCAAGTGGGAAATGCAGCGTCAACAGACGTGCCGCACGTTAGTGCCCATTCGCGAGCGCGACCTCCAAGCCTGGAGACAGCCAGCGCCACGCGCTGATGCTCAGACTGGAGCAGGGCCGATCCATGGTCATCTCGACCTCACGGGTCCAGAGAAGGAGATTCTCTCCATCCTTCCCCTCGAAGGTTTTTACGCTCACCATGAGCGGTTTCAGTCTCATAGACTCTTCACGCGTCATCGACGACGCCCGCCGTTGCGGCGCTCATCTTCTCTTGGACATGCTCCAAGAGCGCGTTCTCGTAGCGGGAGAACGATTCCAGCCTGGCAGTGACCGCCTCTGGACCTTGCGATGCAAGATGAGCCACGCCCTCCGGGCCAAGCAAGGACATAAGCTTAGTAAGCGCGTCCTGCTGCGCCGGGGGCAAATTCGCGAACACGGGGTGTTCCATCCTCGCAGAGGATATAGTCAACCGACTCAGGAGCGGGATTGACTACAAGTGCTACCAAGTGCAGCGGGGCTGCCGTCCATGGCGAATTGTCGAATGACAGCAATCTGGCGTGGCGCTGAAGCGCGCAATGACTGTTCTTTTTTTGCGCAACACGCGTTTAAAAAAAAATTGAACGTGCTAATTGTTAGACTTTTTCTTGGACTTCGATGTTCTCTTGGACTTTGATGTTTTCTTGACCTTCGAGGTTTCTTGGCCTGGCACACCTTAGAGCGTTTCATCGCCCTCGACTTGCTAATACTTGGCCTTTTCGTCGGAAAGTGTCAAGCAGTCTTTTTTTTTTGCACCCGCGGCATTGGTGATACTGGACCCTTTTTCTAATCACCGATGATATAGTCGAGCTCCACGAAGTGGTCTTGGACGGTGTAGTCACTTCCAGCCATGGCGAATTGGCAACTGACAGCAATCTGACATGCCGCTGAAGAGCGCGATGTCTGTTCTTTTTTTTGCGCCACACGCGCTTTGTAAAAAAAATTAAACGTGCTAATTGTAAGACGTTTTCTTGGACTTCGATGTTTTCTTGGACTTCGACGTTTTCTTGGCCTTGCACACCTTAGCGTGCTTCATCGCCCTCGACTTGCTAACGCTTGGCGTTTTCGTCGGAAAAGTGTCGAGCAGTCGATATTTTTTCCGCACCCGCGGCATTGGTGATACTGGACCCTTGTTCGAATCACCGATGATGTAGTCGAGCTCCACGAAGTGGTCTTGGACGGTGTAGTCACTTCTAGCCATGGCGAATCGGCGAATGACAGCAATCTGACATGCCGCTGAAGAGCGCGATGTCTGTACTTTTTTGCGCCACACGCTTTTTGAACTTGCTAATTGTAGGTTCATCTAGTGTCCAGAAAACAGCGCTTCTCAGACTTTTTCTTGGACTTCGATGTTCTCTTCGACTTTGATGTTTTATTGGCCTTCGAAGTTTCTTTGCCTTGCACATCTTAGAGTGCTTCATCGCCCTCGACTTGCTAACGCTTGGCTTTTTCGTCAGAAAAGTGTCGAGCAGTCGATATTTTTTTTTCGCACCCGCGGCATTGGTGGTATTGGACCTTTGTTCGAATCACCGATGATATAGTCGAGCTGTACGAAGTGGGCTTGGACGGTGTAGTCACTTCCAAGCATGGCGAATGGTCGAATGACAGCAAACTGGCATGGCGCTCGAGAGCGCGGTGCCTGTTCTTTATGCGCCACACGCGTTTTGTAAAAAAAATTAAACGTGCTAATTGTAAGACGTTTTCTTGGACTTGGATGTTTTCTTGGACTTTGACGTTTTCTTGGCCTTGCACACCTTAGCGTGCTTCATCGCCCTCGACTTGCTAACACTTGGCGTTTTCGTCGGAAAAGTGTCGAGCAGTCGATATTTTTTCTCGCACCCGCGGCATTGATGGTACTGTGGTGTTGGAAATCCCACGTGAACTCTAGCTACAGATGTAGTTAGGATGTTCCCACAACAATACGTCTACTAGGATAGTAAACGATCGTTCGGGCGGACCTGAAGACCTTAGTTCTGCCCTTGCACCGGGACAAACTGGACCTTGTAAACTACTTATATAGGCCAGCCAGTAAAATAAGAACACGCTACTAGCACGAGCAAAGCTAGCAGGTGTTTTGAATCCTCGTGGTCCCAACAGCGGAAGGGTACCAGGCACGGGTAAGCCTTTTACGAGATCACCGAGTGTTCAACACTCGGCTGGAAGAAATAAAAGGGAGGCAATTCAAGCACTCCCAGTCGTGCAAATAGGCAACAATAAGCCGTCACGTAAAACCTCCCGATAATAATCGGCCAATACACAAAGTCTCTTGGCCTTGCCGGATGAACCCTCGCTACAGAGCTTCGAGTTCACCGACAGGCATAACACACTCAAACAAGCTTGACCTGACGCTTACCTTGAAGCCGGACGTCGCTCTGTGTGCTTGAGTGGAAATTCTGTTCTGTATTTAAGCTTACCCTTTCGGGTATATTCCTAATAAGAAGTCCTAATCAAGTATACAAATATCAAATGAACAATGATCCGTTATGGATCTTCTTGCATGTCTGCACTGTCGCATGAGCATCTTTAACGGTCCGCGCCCTGTCCCAGACGGTGAACGTGTCTTCCAAAGGTCGCTGAGTATTCCGCGAACTCATCCCAACCGCCGCTGAGGGTTCGTACC
>NW_003306538.1:0-3255 GCF_000142945.1 Phytophthora infestans T30-4
TACCTCCCAACTTAAAAGGTCACGCTAATTTCATTAAGAACAAGACCTTTCCGCATCCCATTATTCTACCATTTCGCATTAGGAAAAGCCATAATTCGACATCATTCTGCAGCCTTATGGCGTTAAATGAGGGATATGGAGGTCAATTCTTCCTCTCCGATTAATACATTTATTCGGTGAACGGCCGAATCATACATCACAACCGCACTTCCTACGGAAATTACCGGCTCTTCGCCCAGCCCGTAAAACAGATCCTCCGCAAGCGCTTCCCAGACTTCCCGCCGGTCTCCCTCAGGCAGGCGCCCCCAGTCTTCCGGTTCCATTTCGAAAAAAATATAGCTATCGGGGACAGCCGCGACCGCCTCCGTCAAATCGGCCAAAATTAAAGCATAGTCTCTTCCATGTTTAACGCCCATGTCCTAAAGCCCCTTTCATATTTGTGACAACTTAAGATTTCCTTTCATTATACCTGAAAATTTGCCTTAAAAAATAACAGAAATCTGTCGATAAAAGAGATAAACCGTTTCGTGCTTCTCTTTCCGGAAGGATGCCGGGAAGATGGAAAGGATTCAATTCTCATGGATGAGGTGTATGAATGGAAATTTCAACGATAGTAGGTATTGTTCCTTGGTCTGGTTGCTCTGATAGGCGGGATGTTCCTGAAAGGCGCTCCGGTAGCCGCCTTGAACAACCCTGCTGCATTTATCATTATTCTCGTCGGAACGGCCGCTTCCTTGTTTGTGGCTTTTCCAATGTCGGAAATGAAGCGTCTGCCTAAAATTTTTAAAGTTGCGAGCTATTGGTTTACCTTTCTTTCCTTCCTTGAATGCAAGATACATACCAAATTTATCCATCACACACACGAACATTTTTCCGCTCTCGTCACTATCAATGCACTTCCTTATGTATTCCTGTTCAACTTCCTCTTCTTTGAGGAATTTGACGAACGCACCGATGGCTGTTGCCTTAGCCCGCAAGGTGTTACCAGGCTGTAGTTCGTCTAAGCCCATGTCACTGATTCACTGGTCCGATAAAAGCAAAATATGCAAGTGATATGTCAATGACTTAGAGTTTGGATACGCATACACATATTTTGCGGATCGATCGGACGTGATACGTCCGATCGGCTGGCGTAGAGGACTCGCCTACCCCTATTTAATTTGATTGGTTAAATAGCATTATCATCTTGAAAGCTATTGGTTAGTACCACAGCAACATTATATCATTGGCTGTAAGATACCAATACAAAATATAAGTGAGGTCCGATAAAACTTCATATTCTACCATATGATAAGGATAGACTGCACTGTATACCGTATTCATCTGATCGAGTGAGGCACAAATAATGACCAAAATCAAGTCAAAATTAAGACCTCCTGTTTTGTTAGAAATCACTGCTTTCAGGACCAACACCACCCGTCCTTCACAACGACATGTCCAGCATGCCGCGCATGCCAAACCACAAAAACAAAGTGAAGCTCAAGGTTTGTCCCACACTTGTCGCTAATAATGAACAAAACTTACTCTGTATCTCAGGGCGCGACTTCCTACTTCTCCGCGATTGAGGCGGCAGCCATCTATTTACAGTTGGCGAAAAGAAGAAAAGAATAAAGGAGGCGGTCAAAGAGGCACCAAACAACCCCCCCCCACGGAGTCAATCAAGCCGCAATACATACTCTACCCTAATATTAAGCGTTTCATCTACTCCTCGTAGTATTTCTCTGACGGAGCCCGGATCACGTTGCGCGGCTGAAAGGGCTTGGATGGCTCGCATCGTCAGTCGCTGTACTCCAAGCTCGCGCTCAATATCGGCGTTCATTCCAGGAGTAAACTTTCGAATGTTTGGGGTAAACAGATCGCGAGTAGATACGCCACAGTGTCTTGTAGCAATGGACATGTGCCCGAGGAAGTGTCGGAATAGCCTGTGGCCGTCTGGTCCACTGGTGAGACCGGATCCGTGAGGCGATTACCTTGAGCCCGATCTGACGATAATCCCACTGACTTCTTGTCGGATCTGGCTCGATCGTGGCTGGATTGTGTCAGATCACGCGTGGGGCCTACTGGATCCCGAGCCTTCGCGCTCACAGGGACTTCCTGTCCTCGGCTCCTCGCCCGCGCTTCCAGCATGGATGCCCCGAAGGGTCCTAAAGTCATGCGTCGTGGTTCGGACGACGTGTCTGACTCATCCTCAGCGGCGGATTCGTAGTTCGAGGATGCAGCTTGGCTGACCCTCGACGACGACACCGGATCCATAGTGCGCGACCTTTCTCCGGTGATGGACTTAACTCTGACAAAGAGGTCCCGCGTCGCGGATACTATGAGATCCAGGTCTAGCTCGAAGATATCCTCTGCGTCGAACGCACCAGCTACGATGCCTGACTCCGTAAGCAAACGTAATAGATCTTTGACTGCCACCAACTTGTTCGCCGTTTTCGTTGGTGCTCTTACCGGCTCCCTTGGATCTTCGTTCTGTCGTGGATTCAGGATCTGCATGACAGGATCTTGATGCAGGAAGTCGCGTAAAGCTTGGTGGCGATACACAAACTCGAGATCCTTGTCTGACCAGCTTGACCTGGATCCAGCTTGGTCTTCTTCCGACTCTGGAGCTTGCATCTTCTTCCGCGTAGTCTTACTCGTTTTCGTCTTCTTTCTCGTTTCTTCGACAAGCGGGGCTGGGTTTAGGTACAGTGTTGGCTTAACCGGTGAATCTGCAAATGCATACCGTTTCGCCTTCACTTTTCCTTGTTTTGTTAGCGGATCTTGACTTGCGTCAAGATCCGCAGGGGTCCCCGAGGGGACCTGGGGAGGATAGAGAGGTTTTTCTTCTAGATCCGGATCCGGATCCACCTCTCTTCCGTCGACAGAGTTCCTCCCAAAACTCCATCGATCCGCGGATCTTGTTTCATTCAGCAGCGTCTTCGTCGATCCGACTTCCGACGACGCCTCTTCCCCTGGCTCAATCTTCACTTAAGCATCTTCTTGGGACTCACGGTGAAATCCCGAGTCACCAAAAGATCCGGGCACGCGCACCATTGTGGTGTAGCGGGATCAGCAAAATCTGCGAGATTGCTGGATCCAACTTACCAACTGCGCCCAGACACCGACTAACGGAGGGGGTCCCCCGATGATCCGTGTTCTGCTGAACTTTCCTCACCTTGTGTACCCGTCGGTAGGGCGGGATGGTTGCTCTCTCGGTAACTTCCGAAGAGTTCAAGTGGTGTATCGTAGTGTCTTGGCGAGACGTGGGGATGGGGT
>NW_003306539.1:0-3255 GCF_000142945.1 Phytophthora infestans T30-4
TGCGGTTTGTTTTCTAGGAGGAACCCAAGGTCCCAAGTTTGCAGAAGACACACACATTCAGAACGGGAGGTTCTGAGTCCAAACGCTAGGGGCGTACCTATCTTCTAGAAGGCCGGACCAATCTTTTGCGGTTGCTATTCCCGGATGTGTGCTAACGAAACTCAAGCAACAGTGGCCTGACTCACTAAGAAAGGTAAAGCCTTGTGTGTACTAGTTATCGGGGAGTTTTAGCTGCTCAACTGGTGTGATTGTTCTATTTTTCTTCTTGCGGGTATACGTCACTGGTTGTTCTGTTGACGCCCTGCATATCGCCTCCAACGCCTCTCGTAGTTGAGGCGAGTTCTTAAGGACCGCCTGATTGTGAAACGCAGTAAAACACTCGACGGGGAAGCTAACGTTACACTTCACGCAGCCGTACCTTGACTTCTTTTAATACTACGTAGGCTGTATAAGTGACAGAGAAGCTTGCCGCTGCTGTGTATGGTAGAATTTGGCGTGTTCATGTGAAGCAAGGTGTCCATTTCAACAATACAAAAGCAGACGAGAACTACAACAAAAGAAGCGCACTTGGGAAGTCATGATCCCAAGTGCGCTTCTTTTGTTGTAGTTCTCGTCTGCTTTTGTTTTGACGCTCATTGCTTGTAAGCGCATCTGTTATTCGGCGTTTAAACTCACGCAGTACAAGACATTTTGCAGCAGCAGGACGTACAGCATTTAGTAGTGAGAATGCATTGATGATTGCAAGATCCATTAGCCACGTATATATAGTCATGCTCAGTCGCTTTTCCCGGTGTCGTATTGGATTCTTACTGCGCAGTTGGTCGACACGATCAACTGCGTTCATACAAAGATTGTATGCTGCAAAAGTGGTTGGAGCCATAAAAATGTTACGGCGAGTTCAACTCCTCCTCAGGTCCCAGCAAGACCACCTCGGCTAGCTCGCCTGCCTTTAAGGCTTCGCCGAACTCGGCAATGGACATCTCGTCCAGCTCTAGCAGAGCATCTGCAGCGGGCAGAGTATCAAGGCTGATATCGCCTCCTACCTCCCCCGTCACTCCGTTCACGAGTGTATACAGCTGTTCACAGCAATCACGTGGAGCATCACCGCTCGTCACGTTGGACACATCGTCCGACGTCGAAGACGTCACAGACGCCCTGCGTCTTCTTCTCCTCTCCCTCCGCGACCGAGCCCGGCCGGATGAGGGCGGTGTGGCGACATCTCCGTCACCACCACCGGGTGCAGCAGCACCATCACTCCTCGAAGAGGATCAGTGTCTCGCAAGACACTCGGCTGAAAGCCAAGAGGGTTCTTGACCCTTCACACAGTGAACTAGGTGTCACTTCACCTGCATCTCCTGGGCCACGCCCATGATGCCTCGACTCGCAGTCGACCGCGACCCTCGGGTCACGCAGCGGTAGGTCATCGACCAGATTCGTACCACTCAGTGGATTACGCGCCACTCCGCGCTCGTCCTCCCAGCAGTTGGTCATTGACCTGACCTGCACCGCTCAGCGGATAGCGTGCCGCACCACGTACGCCCTCAGGGCAAACAGCAACCTCGTTGCTAAAAATTTCGGACATACCAATGTCCAGCACTACGGCCGCCTCGGCCTCGTGCTCGCGTCAAAAGCGCTTCTGCTTCCTAGCAGAGGTGGGTGTATGACTCACGAAAGCTCCACTAGGAGCAGGGTGCGACGCACCCAGTTTTTTCGACTTCCAGTCGATCCACGGCTCATGGCGTTCCAGCCATGCCATGCCAAGGATGAGGTCATACCTCGCATCCAGGTCTAAGACCAAATAGCGTTCCACGCTATCGAAGTTCTCAAACTTCACTCCAAGGTCGACAGAGACCTTCGACACAGCTACCAGTGTCCCCGTCGCGAGACGGACAGAGATCGTATCTCTCGTTGGTACTTCCAGTGCCTCAGCATACAGCTGACTCCCTTCCAGGGTGGAGCGACGGGCGTAGTTGCCCGAGGCTCCCGAGTCAATCAAGACTCTCCATGGCTTTGCAAAGCCCTTCACGTTCGCTTGAACGACCCAGCAAGCCCGGCTTGCACACACTCTTCTCGTAAGAGAGCTCAGCTCTCTTCGGGGCCTGAGCCCCGTTGCCCTCTACTTCTTCGAGGCACAACAGAACTCAGTCTTCCCCAGTAGGCCGCCCCGCGCCTACTGGGAGTTGCCGTTTCCCGGCGATGACCCGGAAGGTTGGCGCCGGAGCCTCGCGCTTCTTGCGCAGAGGGCAATAGGCCCTCAAGTGCTTAGTGCTATTGCACACAAAGCATCGGCGGATGCCGGCGCGCTGCTCCGCAGCAAGAAGCTCCGCTTCTTCATCTTCAGCATAGCTAAGGTCCATCGGCTCTGGACCGCTCGAAGAGCTTGCGCTACCAGCGCTCCAACCAGGTCGCGCCAACCTGAAGTTGTGCTCGGCATTCAATGCCACATCCACCGCCTCTTCAAAAGAGTTAGGGTGTACACGGAACACTTCCGTTCGAGCTGTGCTCACACGAAGTCCCTCCATGAACACGGTCACGCTGACCAGTTCCGGAAGAGGGTCCGCCGCCATTCCGGCGATAAGCGTTCTCAACTCTTGGACATAGTCCAATAAATCCTTCTTACCCTGGCGGGTAGCAAGGAGCTTTGACCGGACACGGTACGCCTGATTAGGCGGCGCGAACACGCGCGAAAGCTGTTGCTTCAGCTGATCCCAAGTGGGAAATGCAGCGTCAACAGACGTGCCGCACGTTAGTGCCCATTCGCGAGCGCGACCTCCAAGCCTGGAGATAGCCAGCGCCACGCGCTGATGCTCAGACTGGAGCAGGGCCGATCCCATGGCCATCTCGACCTCACGGGTCCAGAGAAGGAGATTCTCTCCATCCTTCCCCTCGAAGGTTTTTACGCTCACCATGAGCGGTTTCAGTCTCATAGACTCTTCACGCGTCATCGACGCCGCCGCCGTTGCGGCGCTCATCTTCTCTTGGACATGCTCCAAGAGCGCGTACTCGTAGCGGGAGAACGCTTCCAGCCTGGCAGTGACCGCCTCTGGACCTTGCGATGCAAGATGAGCCACGCCCTCCGGGCCAAGCAAGGACATAAGCTTAGTAAGCGCATCCTGCTGCGCCGGGGGCAAATTCGCGAACACGGGGTGTTCCATCCTCGCAGAGGATATAGTCAACCGACTCAGGAGCGGGATTGACTACAAGTGCTACCAAGTGCAGGGGGGCTGCCGTAGCTTTAGCGTCAGAGGAAGACGT
>NW_003306540.1:0-3255 GCF_000142945.1 Phytophthora infestans T30-4
CCCGTGAGCGATTGCAGCTACTGCGGAAAGTGCACAGGTCTAGGAAGCGCCTGACGCCCCACCCTCTATTCGGTCGGCAAGATTACCTTAAGAGTTGTGGGTATTTCATTTTGTGTATATTTAGGGCTCTAGGGGGTTACGGGATTGTGGACAGGGTAGTGATCACTAAGTGTGCACTGGTTGTCATACGAAGAGAGGACGCGATTACATGGTGGTCATACAGGTCTTTCCAACACGGCTGGCTCACGAGAACATCGAAACCTTCACAAGACTTGGCCCAGAGGCGCGAACATAGCCAATGCAGCGAATGAGGAAAGACGAGATCTACGGAGGGCTTTGGAAGGAATCTACAGGTCGTCTACGGAATTACAATCACCGGAACCGAAGTGAGAGAGAATGAGGACGGACCTCTAAACTGATAACAGAAGGCAGACAAAGAGAAACAGAAGGAGTGAATAATGTTGAACACAAGCTAATCACCGAGAAGCAGTACCCCTACGGCACAGACGCCCACGGGAAAACAAGTGAGCACGCCGAAACGTGTAAGACGGCCGAGAACCCGCATTTAGCTAGCGGATGATGATGACGTCAATGAGGATCCGTGAGCAGTGAATTCACCGTGGCGTCCATGAGACCGGTGCCTCGAGGCTCTGATAAGGACCGTGACAGTGACAATTAAGCCGATTCGGGCAACCAAGAGGGGGAAGGAAGAACATCAGCTAACCCACCTG
This sequence comes from Phytophthora infestans T30-4, assembly GCF_000142945.1. Lineage (NCBI taxonomy): Eukaryota > Oomycota > Peronosporomycetes > Peronosporales > Peronosporaceae > Phytophthora > Phytophthora infestans. The sequence goes on from NW_003306540.1 coordinate 732, forward strand.
CAGGGGAAACCAACGTGATGGCGGTGCTTTACCACCTCCAGCTAGAGCGGTGGCACAAGCAGCCCTAATCAGCAGGAATATGACCTTGATACGATGGACTGGTGGAACCAACTGACGGCCCGAGCGACTGAAGGCCCCACAGCAGAATGCGGTGATGAAGCGGTTCCTGATACAACCACCACTTGCGACAACCGCACCTCAGCCGGTGATTGGTCACCACCCGCAGCCCCAGCACATCGAGCAAAGATGAAGACTCTGAACTTAACAGAGTTTCACGGGAAGCCCAGCGAATCGATCGAAGCGTGGCTAGGCGAAGATTCCCCAGGAAGTGGATCGACAGGCAAAATTGGGTGGAGTTACTTGGAAGACAGATGCATTTTAGTTGGGTGTCGGTGCGTATATACAAGGTGAAGCAGGGGATTAACTGACAATGCTAACGGAAACCATGAGCGAGGAGGATAAGACGCTGATGTAGCTGGTCAAGAAGCCCCACAAGAACTATGACAGTCGTGGCAACGTGCTCAAGACACAACCGAGATTGGTGCAAGCGTCCAACAGCCAGGAGAACGACGGGGTGACTTCGCTGGTCGACTAAGGCATATCGGTTTCGGCAAAAGAGTCCCCGACGAGTCTTATGTGGAAGCATTCATAAACAGCATAAACAATGAACCAGTAGGGATGCAGATTCGGGGGCATCTCCCTCAGACGCTGGACGATGAAGTGCAATTGGCTGAAGACGCGAGCGGTGTATACGGGAAAGGCGTAAAGGTGACTGACTGGCGAGTTTCCAAGAAGCGGTACCGCGAGGACGGAACAACTGAAGGAAACGCGGATGATGCCCCCTCCAGTCAAACGAAAAGCATCAGCTATGGCAGTGATAGACCAGAGCGACTGGAAGAAACTGGGCCTGGGAGGACTGGTACCGAATGAAGAGCAGCCCGTGTTCGACACCGAAGGTGGTGCCATCCGCCAGTGGGAGAAGTCAGCAGGAAGATATCCACTATCTATCGCAGCTTTGCAAGCATTGACTCTAACAGCTCGCAGGGGCCTTGACGAAACGAAGCTGATAGCGACGACAATAACGAGTGAATATGGGGTTACTAGCAAGGACTAAAAGAGGATCCACGTACTCGTGCGGCGAAGCTTGGATTCCATCTCTGTTTGTGCACGCTTGGCATCCGCCCACTCGGTAGCCGCCTTGTCCCGCTGAAGCTCGCTGTCCGCCAGCTTCGCTTGGATCTCGTCGCGCAATTGAGTCATGCGCACGAATTCTTCGAGCGCGTAATCTCGCCCGGCAGACGCTTTCTTGAACGACTCCTTGGGGTCTTGCAACTCTTCAGAGAGTTGAGCCAGGGCTACATCCGGCGATGAGGGAGGTGGATTTGGCGCGGGGGGACCCTCCACGCGCCGACCCTAAAGGCGGATCCGCCATGGTGGATCCCACATAGTCGTTGGTCACTACCTCCTCCCTGGGTCAGACGCAACTCGTCACGGATCCGGTCCCAAGCTCGCATCCGCAGCTGCCCCCAGCAGTCTGGAATCCTCCAGATCCCGCTCGAGGTCGTGGATCCGGGATTGGAGCTGGTGGATCTCAGATCCAGCGAGCGCCATCTCCCTAAGGAGATGGTCGTTGTCATCCCGCATGACATCTCGCTGACGGGAGGCGCGATCCAGCCGTCCGGTCAGGTCGCGGATCTCGACCGCCTGATCAGCCAACAAGAGTCGCAGGTCCTGCGACCGAGAGGCCGCACGGTGCTCCCACCCCTGGCTCTCCATAGCCTGGTCATGGACCTGGGCTCGCAAGGTCTGAAGTTGGGTAGTGTGCAGAGACGCAGCTTGGTCTTGGGCATCTTGAGCAGTCTGGAGCTCCGCCGTCAGGGTTTGCACCTGATCGGAAAGCGCCTGGGCTAGAACCCGCAGATCGGTGGGCGACATGGAAGACGGACTGACCGGAGGTGTGGTGGATGGGGCCTTGCCCGACGATTTGCCGGTACGCTTGGCGGGAGACATGTGTCGCGAAGGGGAGAAAGCGGTTGTGGATGCTGGTAATGCACGCCGTGAACGCTGTTGTGCAGCGCCGACACCGTACAGGAGGCGATTGTGGTGAAGTGCTTTCTCAGAAATAAGAGAATAGGCCTGACGCGGGGTCACTATCCCGAATCAGTGACAATTTTAAGTGATTAGAGAGGATTTGGGTTGTGTTGCAGGTAATCCAATACGATCCCGCGATGATTACGGTAAGATGTTTACGCCACCGATGATTAGACGAGTAGGATGACTGGACGAGTACAGAGGGTTGGTGATTGGATGCACCAAATTAATTGAATGCAAACTAGGTAGAGAAGACAGTGTAAGTTTTTATCAATCAATCACTTCTGAATTTCCATTCTGCCCCTCAAGTGACTTCCCTCGCCTCGGCCTCCTCGCCCCAAGCTTCGGCAGTCCTTCCCTCGCAAGACACAAGATCCAACCATCACCTTCTTCAGGTTATGAGTCCAAGTACGATGTCTTCTGTGCAAGATCC
>NW_003306541.1:0-3257 GCF_000142945.1 Phytophthora infestans T30-4
GCAGTTCAACTGTCGCATTCACGTGCTGCGCACCGACGGCGGAGGAGAGTACAAGACTTTGGACTTGTTCTGCAAGGACACTGGCATTGCTAGACAAGTTAGCGAGCCCCGCAACCAGGCCAGCAACGGCAAGGCGGAGCGCTTGCACCGTACCGTAATGAACATGGTACGTAGCATGGTGTTTGCGTGCGGATTACCTTTGAGTTTCTGGGGGGACGCCGCGGAGTACGCCGCGTATATCTTGAATCGGAGTCCAAGCAAAGGAAACCCAGGTTTGAAGTCGCCACTGCAGATGCTCACTAAGAGCACGCCGGACCTTGGCGACATTGTGGTGTTTGGCTCCCCGTGCACCGTGCACCAGGACGCCAAGAACAAGTCGTTGGGTGAGCGCGGGAAGCCCGGTATGATCACCTTTGACGATTGTATTATTAGTCCTTTTAATTAAAACAAGTAATATTAAAATGAAAGCTACTACTAGCAGGGATGCCGAATACGGCATTTTACTTAATCAACGAGGGAACAAGAAAATAAGTTATGGTACTGCAGTACGAATGGAGGTAACATCAATTATTTGCATTGAGAAAAATTGAAAATGAATTATGGCCCTGTTAAAACTGCATGCTAAATCGACAGAGCTCGAGAGTAGAACCAGATCGCACTGTCAACAGTGCGGACGTCCCAGTACGTCGTGTTTACACGTAGAAAGAGAATCATCTCTAATGTGTACGGGTTCAAACGATGTCGCTCGTGGCCGAACGTGATCCGAGCAAGGCTGGATGTAACGGGGTACGTAGCCCTAAGTGTACCCTGGTTACATGAAGTGTGACACTTCACACTTCAGGAGTATGACACGTCATACTCCGGGATATTTGGTACAAGGTACCAAGGTCGTTCAAAGCCAACCATTGGTTAAATGACATTGCACTTCTATAGGTAGCTCATAGTTTGTATTAAACCCAAACTTAACCTACCTATAAATATACTCAGTTTACAATCTACCTTATTTAGGTCACTTCGCTCTCTTTAATTAAAGAGGGGACCTGTGAACTGCCGTTCACTGAGAGTTTGTATACTCTCGGAAGGTAACTTCCTCTAGCGCAAGGTGCTGTGTGACCCCGTCACACTTGGTAGCACTTGTAGTCAATCCACGCCACCGCGGGTAGACTACCTGAACCTCTCTGAAGCTCGTTGCCATGGATAGGAGCGACTTTTCCCATATGAACGACTCTCAGTTCGAGTCGGTTCGGAAGATGGCAGGCATCTTCGGGATGGAGGCCCTGCAGAGCCTGGTGGTATCAACACCGGGCTAAGCAGCTCAAGCGCGCCAATGCATTCGACGCGTACGAGCAGGGCCTCATCGCGCATGTGCGGGAGAACTTGCAGGCTCCGGCAGCGGAAGCAAATCCGCCTCACCCGAAGCGAATACGGCTGAAGGTAAAGCCGTATGAAGGGAAGGAAGGCGAGAACCTTCACTTCTGGGTCCGAGAAGTAGAGCTTGCGATGGACGTGGCTGTGATCTCGATCGAGCAACTACGTGTTGCTTTTGCACTCTCCAACCTTAGCGGCCGTGCTAAGAGTTTGGGTGTACACACGGGAAGCAACATCCCCTGGATGTTTCACATCCTGGGGCTCAGCTGTGCGAACAGCTCCGAGCCCGCGGTCCTCCCGGCGAAATTTAGAGGTACGGCCAGCGTTCGCGCTTCCTCGCGTGTAAACAAGGGAGGCGCGAACTGCACGAGTATGTGCAAGAGATACGGGAGCTCACGGCGTCCCTAGTGGGAAACCCACTCAACGAACACATCAAGATGACTGTGTTCATGGACGGCCTTCGAGTGGGCCCCGCACGCACTCAGCTGTTCCGGGTGCAGTCAAGCACTCTTGAAGAGGCGATTCAAGTGGCTCTTCAAGAAGAGTACAGCCATCGCCAGGCGCGTACGCCGGCCTCAGCATGGCCTGGGAGCTCCTTGTCGGCTCCCGGTCGAACAAGCCCCAACGGACCAGTTCCCAGGAAACTCGGGTCCGCCGAACAGCGTGACATCCGCTGCTTCGGCTGCGGGAAGATGGGCCACTTTAAGCGCGACTGTCCCGCTGAAAGACTTCGCAGACGGTCCTTCCCCAAGCTCGTCCTCAAGGGTCGCTGGCAGAAGCCAGGATCCGGGAACGCTGGGAACCAGTAGGGGCGGGGCGACCTACTGGGGAAGAACTAAGTCTTCGTGATGGGTGCGCGGGTGGCGCGTACCACGGGGCTTTAACCCCTGAGAGTCTTCGCACTCTCGAATCGGCGAAGAGCAGCGGCGTGTTGCTCGTAGTACACGGATGTGTACGGGGATATGATCATCCCTTTAGAATCTTGATCGATTCTGGGGCGTCGAAGAATTTCGCACGCCGCCAGACGGTTGCTCGCAACAGCAACAAGCTGTCCGAAGCTTTGAGAGAAAGCAAGGGCAACGGGACGGTGTTAGTGCGACTGGCCGACGGGAAGGTCGTCACTGTCCCCAACGTCCAAGTGGATCTGGCTGTCAAGTTTAAGGACTTTGACAGCCTCGAACAGGTCACTGTTCTCGATATGGATCCATATGATATGATCCTGGGCATGCCCTGGCTTGAGAAGCACGAGCTCTGCATCGACTGGCGAGGCAAGGCAATCGGTGCCAGCCGCCCTGCGCAGTCCGACAGAGCATTGGTGAGTCATGTTCCCACCTCTGTCAGGACCCGGGGCGCCCGCGAGGGCTGCCAGGGTACCAAAGCATCCGGCAGATGCTTGGGATTCGTCGACGTATATGACGACTCCGAGGATGTTTTGATGGTGGCCGCGCCCAGAAGAGGCGCCGGCCAAGTGGGTAACTTAGGTCCACAGGCGGGTAACTTAGTTCCGCAGACAGCTGCAGCTGTCATGAACACTGAGAACAGCGTGTTCAGAGTGGGTAACAGAGTTCCACTCACGGTCGCCCAGACCATAACTGAAGAGGAAGACGTCGGATACGCTTCCTGTGTGAGTAACACAGTGCCACACGCGGTCGCCCAGACCTTAACTGAAGAGGAAGGCGTTGAACACGCTTCCTGTGTGGGTACAACAGTACCACACGAGGCCACGAGTGCCTCGGATGTCGTAGCGACGACATCCCTAGACGTGGGCAGCAAAGCTCCCCGTCACAGAAGCCGTCGGCAAAGACGCCGCCGCCGCCTCAAGTCGGATCCGAACTTCGTTCCGATCGACGTCGCTTCAAGCGACTCGGAGTCCAGGGCCCGGGCTCCTC
>NW_003306542.1:0-3260 GCF_000142945.1 Phytophthora infestans T30-4
CCACCAGGGAAAATTAGTTAACCGCGCCATTGGGATTTTCGCAAACACGTCTCTTTTGGTCTTGTTGCGGTGGTCTGGCCCAATCAGCTTCTTACATCTCCCCCTCCACGGCCTCCAACCCGTGAAGTTCCTGCTTTATCGGGACCCCTTGTACAACATTCTTTGTATTAGATACTTCAACAAGCCGGTGATAGCCGTACAAAATCTCCACGGTTGATATGACAGTTGTACTTCTGCGAGAAAGTACGGATTGTAAGGTACAACCCATTGGTTTTGCCGTCGCGTTTGTCATACTCCCCAACCTCGAAATTTTAACACACTCTCCGACCGACGGCAACGCCTGTAGACCGGATACCCATCAACATTTGCTCGTGTAATCTCCGCCAAATGTTTTGGAAATCCTTTGGAGCACTTGCCGTCCTTCATACAGGCGCACTGGGGATTTAAGTGTCCACATGGACCATGCATCATGCACGTCATCACTGTCTTATAAAGATCTGGGTTGCTGACTTCGTCGGGAATCTCTGCAGAGACCATTTTGTCGATGATATCTCGTGTCCGTGGTTTGTCTTCGTCCGCCAAAATGATCAAGATATGCGCGTGAGGGAGGCCTCGCTTTTGGAATTCAACAACGTAAATGCGAGCTTGGACGCGACCAAGTACTCCCTCGTCCAAATCCTTCAACAGGGCGCGGAGTTTTAGCTGCCAAACCCGGGCTACCAAATCAGGACGGTCCTGTGCGGTATAGCCGCCAGGAATACCGCTGACAATTTCCTCCCATTCCGGATCGCACGTCATCGTTAAAAATATATCCGGTTTTCCGAATTCGCGAACAATCGCCATTGAGTCCTGATAAGACTTGTACATCTGCCTGGGCCCACCAGTGAATGTCGCTGGGAGAATGATTTTCTTGCCAACGCGCTCTAAGAAATGCTGTTCTGTAGTGCGAGTAGACCTTGGGGGTTGTAAACGGCGAGTTTCTCGATTGTACTCGGAAATTAGACCCTCGCCCTCACCTAAAACCAAGGTAGTCTCATCCAGATATGCGTTTGCTACGCCGGTGTAAAGCTCTGCCCGTAGGGTCTGTTGGTTATTGGAACCCCACCGCAAAAATTCCTGCTCCACTTTCGCTCGTTGGTCGACACACCACTGCTGGAAGAGCTGACCACCGTGGTGTAAAGCGGCCCCATCGTCATCTTTCGGAAATAGTCGATACGCAACAAACTCTCGCAGAGACGTCTTTGTTTTATCTCGATACTTTTGTCCGTTGGCGTAGGTATCAGTAAATGTCCAACCGTGCTCTCCCATCGGGAATAGCAAGGGATACTGTAGCGGATCATACATTGGGTTGGTCTCGAAAATACGCAAGAGTCCGTGCGGCTTGATGTACAGCTGTAGATCCCGATACTTGTTAAAATTTCCATCCTCCACCATTACGGCACCAACCTCGCTCACAGTAGGTAGATTGGTAGTCCCCGTTCTGCGCTTGTCAGCATGTAGATGGTACACAACGTTGATGTAGTCGTTTCCCTCTGCCATATCTCTTCGATTTTTCTCTCCGTGGTTGAGGTATTGCTTGGCAAATGGGTTGTACGTGGCCATCATTAGCTCTAGAGTCGTCAGCTTCTCATGGTCGAGCTCCGCGAAAATACCCTTTCGTCGCAACGTTCTTTGCCTTAAATCATCATCTACGATGTAGATCTGCGCAAATTTAGCAGGAAAAAACTGACCGGATCTGTGGTCCATGCGAGGTAACAGAGAACCCAAGTAATGGCACATAGCCCCTTGGACTCTGTAGGTGTACACCCCTCGCTGTCCTTGCACCGAAGTATCTTCTCTAACGCCTTGAACCTCACGGCAATCACTGCGAGTAACCCCGATAGAGGTAAAAGCAAAAACTTGATTGTACGCCCGAATATACTTCCTGAACTCGCGATCCCCATAGTACTGTAGAAGCACAGGAGGCACTCGCTTCAAAGCCCGTAGTCGTACTCTGCCTGCAAGGCAACACGACATTTGAGATTCACCTGGCCATTTCCAGGGTCCACACCAACCACACGGATAGATCCCAGGAAGCCGATGTCGGCCATCTGAAACGTTCTTCCCTGAGACCCGAGATTTATCGAATACGTCGTGGTTACAAAATGCATGCCCCCTGCGCACACATTTCCGTCGTATTCGTGCCGCCTCCTTCGCCGCCTCTTGCACTTCAATGGCTTGAGCCGAACGGGTATCAGCGTGACGTTGACGATCGATTTCATGGAGATGACCTGCTTCGTCTTGCGTAATGTGCTCGCGGATTTCCCGACGGAGTTCTGAATTATGTTCCCTTGCCGCTGCTCGAGCTTCATCTGAAAGGCTGGCACGATGCGTGCGCTGCCGCTCGGTATTTGTAACTCTCTGTACAGCGACCGCAGCAAGTGAGCCAGTCTGTCCCTCAGCTTCGTGCGTACGCAGATCCGCCAAGGCCTTGTTGAGTCGAAGTCGCTGTTGGTTCAGTCTCGCCAAACGCCGGCGCTTAGACTCCGAATCTTCCACACCGTTTGGCGCCCTGTTTACATGCTCATTTACGCGCATAGATTCCTCAATCTCAGCCCTTGTTCGACGTCGCCTGACCAGTCCGGTACCACCTGCCGGTTGGGGGATGTGTAGAGTTTCAGACGGCCCCACACCTACGGTGGTATTTGCAGCATTATTGTGCAGCTGAAGTGGCTCGATTGTTAGACGGCGAATTTCAGTATCGAACGGATCAGGAGGCTCGGGGAGGAGAGCTTCCCGGTTCACATTAATGATGTTTAGGCGCTCCCTTCGATGTGCAGCAGCAACGTCGACGCGACGCTCAGCCCGAGAGCGGTTCTGCAAGTGCTGACGCCTGACAGGGCTCTTCTCCGAATGTAGGGGCGAAGCGTACCGGCGACCCAGCACAGCTCGCTCAGCTTGAGTAGCAGATACGTCCGCAGCCGAATCAGCGGCAGCTTGAAGCGCACGGGCGACTTGGCGGCGATTTAGCCCGACTCCGCGCTTGCCTCCTATTGGCGACTCTGCGTACGCGGACCGGACGATCCTCTAAGGCCGGTGGCGTAGCGTACCTCGCTTCCAAAGCTCTCCATTCCTCTTGGCTGACCATGGGGTCGAAGGCAAAATTAGAACTGGTAGTCGACACTGAGAACTCACATGACCATTGCAGCCCCCTAACGTTAAACGTGACACACCGGCGTATGCGCAAGTGTTCGATAGCTTGAAGAATCCGGCCGAATTCA
>NW_003306543.1:0-3261 GCF_000142945.1 Phytophthora infestans T30-4
TTCGATGAATCACGAGTTGGTGCATGTCAAGCGAGATTCGGTATGCCAGTGCAGATAGCTTGGCCAGCGCCGCTTTACGGAATCAATGTGGTGTTGAAGTGGAGAGAGAGGCCGAGCATCAGGATCTCGTTACGTTGAACCGACTAGACGAAGTGGTGGTAGTGGGATCCAGGAAAAGGACAGTCCAGGTGATGGTCGTCACTAGGTCCAGAGGAAGGATTGGATCCAACCCCCAAATTCTCGAGGAAACATTTGTGAAGAGAGTCCGCATCGAGCGGATCCTCAAAGCACAGAACGAGGAAGCGTGGATCCTAGGACTAAAGAAGTATCTGATGGGGGATGTACGAGACCTGAGTCGGGAAGATGCCAAATCCTACAGAATTATCGCTACGGATTACGCGGTGGATCTGAATGACTTGCTCTTCTATTGCCCCCCTACGAAGAGAGTCAACGAGGATCGGGATGGATTGATGAGACTGGTGATGCCGGAAACCTTACAACAGGATGTCCTACACCACTATCACTCTAGCTTGGAAGGCGGACATCAGGGTATTGGTCGGACCTACCAACGGATCCGGGAATGTTTTCACTGGAGGGGACTATTCAAGAGCGTACAACGGTATGTCGGGGAATGTGGGGATTGTGAGACAGGCAAGGGCAGGCCCACAATCGAAGGGGGGTCACCTGGGAATGTCCAAGAGACTTACCCTTTCCAAATCATAGCCATTGATCATATCCCCTCGCTGCCCAAGTCGTTCAAAGGAAACACAGAATTGTTGATTTGGGTGGACCTGTTTAACGGGTACGTGATAGCCAAAGCTAGTGCGTCTAGAACGGCGCAAACCATTGCTGAATCGTATGAGGAGTGTGTCTTCCGAAGATTTGGAGCTAGCGAAATGATTAGACATGATCGGGAGCCAGGCTTTATGTCTGATTTCTTTCGAGCATTCAGCCGGATCCTGGGGCAGCGACAGCGAGCAACCATGGCATATCGTCCCCAAGCTAACGGGTCGGCCGAGCGCAGGGTGCAGACGATCACGAGAGCACTCAAGATGTACGTCCAGGATTTGGATCAGAGGGATTGGGATGAGTACGCAGAACGACTCCCCTTCGCGATAAACACCGCCCAAGACAGGGTCCGGGGTGATACCCCATTTTACTTGGTACATGGGTGGGATCCCAAATCCACCCTGGAAGCGGCCATCCCAGTATGCAGCACCAAGAAGAGAAACCGAGATCCAAGGCGATGGCGATACCAAGTCCAGAAATACTACCGGCAAGCTAGATCCCAGGTGAACGAACGACTGCGGAGTGCGATACAGGATCGAGCGGATCGACACAACGAAGACGCCCGTCCACATCAAATCCAAGTGGGATCGCAGGTGTGGCTTTATTTGGATCGAGTGAAAGAAGGGTACGCCCGCAAATTGGCCCATCTATGGCATGGACCGTTCCGGGTGAGCGAGAAGATTGAAGAACACGCGGTAAAGCTGGAAACGGCAGGTACCGAATATCGCCTGTTCCCTGTAGTACACGTATCCAAGCTGAAGTTGTTCAAGGAATATCCGGATCGGCCGCAGATCCGTCTTTCGGTGGATGGATCCGATCGCGTCGACTTCGACGAAGTCCTCCTACCGGAAGATGGTTGGAATGTGGATCTCGAAGCCGACGAGTTCGAAGTCGAGAAGATCACCGATATGAGGTCGGGGAAGCGAACTAGATACGGGCGGATTTACCGTGAATTTCTGGTGTATTGGCGTGGATATGACGAACCCAGTTGGGTAGACGAGGCAGATCTGAACTGTGGAGCATTACTCTATGATTTCTTGAGGGATCGTACGAGTCGTAATAGATTTGGCGTGATGCAGTCTCATGAAGAAGAGTGGGGAGGGGACCCAGGGATGTGAGTTGGTCATGTCGATAGGAGGATGAAGAAGGGCCAACAGGAAGGGTGTGGGCCAGGAGGAGGATCGCTGATGTGAGTTGGTCACATCGGAAAGAAAGAGAAGACGAATCTACAGGGGAAGGGTGGATTAGGAGTAAGGAGTGAATGTTTATGCATAAGAGTGACGTTTTACGTGCGAGGAGCCCTGTTTGATCTCAAGCACGAGCTTTCAAGGGCCCCAACTATACTGACCCAATTGATCCTGGGTCATTGGCGCTAGATCCGGATGAAATCCAGGCGCAGATCCAACCGGATCCGTGGATCCCGCCCAGATCCAGGTGTACACTGAAAGGGTGGATCCGGCCCAGGTCCAGGTGACTAGATTTCGCAACCAACGAGGGAATGTTATAGACATATTCAAGTAAGAGAGTGTGGATTATAATAGCTTATGCAAAAGGGCTAACTCGACCCAGTTTCCAGTCACTAGTTACTGCTACGAAATGAATCCACGAAGACTGAAACTGGGGGCGTGGCGTCAAAGAGTGATGAGGATCAGGTGGTCTTGGGCTGAACGTTTGAAAAAACTTGCCCACCAGACGCTGGATCTGGCGTCCTGGGTGTTGGCTCAGGTCCCCGCGAAACTGGATACGCCAAGGCTCGGCTTCGTCGATCTCTCGCAAGGCTTCCAATAGACTCGTGGGTTCTGGGCGATGGAGGTTGGGATCCTCCAAGTTTGCTTGGCGGGATACGGATCCCGGAAACCAAGCTACCTTATCCCCGCGTCGGGGAAGATGCAAGAAGGATGGATCCAACAAAATATCCACGTCACACCAACCGTCCTGGATTGCCAACACAAGGATCACAAGGACTCTCTTCCAAGCTCGACCAGCATGGCTACGTCGGTTACCACGCTGCTTGTTGAAGCTGGACAACCAAGTCGAACCCTGGAGCTGATTACGAGAGATGTGGAACCGGTGAGTGCCCTCCCATATAGCAACCGGTGCTTGGAGACGAAATCCCGGAACGCACGAACGAATACCCCGAGTCGCCCACGCACATCACCCCTGAAGCTAACCGGGTCCACCGGTGTGGTGACCAGCGTATCCCACGGGGCAGCACTTGTCAGTTCTTCCACGAGAGGTCTGGTGACGAGCGAATCCAGGTACCCGGCCCTCGGGATGGCGTCCGCCGTCCGAGGGAATATCCACTCAAAAAGGCAACTCAGGGAACAGGACCGTGATCTTCATTGAGATGACCGCGACCCGGTTCAACTTCTTGGCGGACCAAGTCTCGATGTCTCTGGTAGCGAAGGCCACAGGAGCACGTCTACCAGGAATGAAGGCAGCATCCGGACCGAACGGAGCCACGGGGAGCAT
>NW_003306544.1:0-3263 GCF_000142945.1 Phytophthora infestans T30-4
TGTACATAGTTTTACCGACCGGTGGGAGCCCTAGGCGGAATCTATTCGTCTGGTTACCTCTGTATTTGGTCTGGACGGGTTCTTTTGTAGATTGCACATTTGGCTTCGGTGGCGGAGGATTTCGGCCAGCTCGCCCTAGGGAAGCTTGGGCCCGATTGGTTAGCAAGGATTTGCACAATTGTCCGGATCAGCAATTAGGCTTCCCCCAAGAGCCATCCTTTTGCCAACCCAAAGGTGGGACTTTTCTGTCGGCATTAAAATTTCGCCAGAAGGGTATCCAGGGGCTGACCCCCAGAAGCTTGCGGCCCTCCCCCGAGCTTTTCGTCTCCAAACGAGTAAAGAAGGCCATGCAGTCGTTTTCTTGGAGCGGGTTTAATTTTCTACCAGCCGCTTCCATTCCAAGACTTTCGCGGTCTACGGTTGCGGCGCTGTACCCAGCCTCAAGGATGAAGACTTTGTCGTTGAAGGTGGCCTTTCTGTTGAACGTCGTTCCTTCAAAAAATTGAAGACGAGTGTTTCACATTCACCCATCCTCAGGCACTTCGATCGGTCGAAAGAAGTTCACGTCATGCTCTTTGCGAATGAATGGGCGTTGAGCACTACGCTAATGCAAGAACATGAAGGCAAGTTACACCCCGTACGGTTCCTCGGTCGGGTGCTTAAGGAAGCCGAGATGAACTACCATCCTGCTGAGAAGGAAGTTTTGGCGTTACTTCTGCTGTTGAAGATCTGTTACGTCCAACTGGCAGGAAAGACGCTACATGTCTATACACGATTCTCGACGTTAGAGTGGGTGCATAAGTCGAAGTCTCTTCGGACGCGCGGTCCAGTTCGCAGTGCTGCTATCGCAGTGGCACTTGAAGGTGCAGCGCGTGAAGGAGAAGGATGTCGCCTTCGCGCAGCTACTGCAGTCAAGCATCACGAGCTTCGTCGACCTGGAAGACTCGCTCGCGCCGGTGGCACCTCCACACAAGGGTCCCCCGACTATTCGAATGGACCCCGCGTTGCTGTACGCCAAGCTTTCCCGTAATTACAGCGGATTCGTCATGTCTTTTGACGGATCAGCGAAGACAGAGAAGTACGGTGGCTACGGGAGTTGTTCATGGGTGCTGTGGAGCCTTCCTGAGTGGAAGGTAGTGATTGCTGCAAACGCTTACCTCTCGGCTACCACGGTGAATGAGGCAGAGTATACAGGTATGATAAACGGTGTCAAGGCTGCTATTGCGCACGGTGCCGAGGATTAAGTCATCGTTGGTGACTCAAGGCTCGCGATTCAACAATCACTAGGGGTGATCGCATGCAGGAAGGAAACTTTGCTAGCGCTGCTGAATAATCACAAGGAACTCACGGCCAAGCCTCGATCAGTTAAAAATATCTTCACGTTGTACGAGAATACAACGTTGCCGCGGATTCGTTAGCCACTGAAGCGCTGGAATCGAAGGTCAGTCGGGTAATCTTGGCTGAAACTCGCAAGTCGGAATTAGCATCGCTGAATCGCATCCAGGAAATGATCTACGAACCGGATGAAGACTCGGTAGATGTTTCGTCACGTGGAAGAGAGCGTCAAGTAAATGTACTGTCAGGCAGCGAATCTTCAAAGTGGAAAACTTTCGAAAATTTCGTGGTTGATTACAGCTCACCAAAGTGCGATTATGGTAATATGGCAGTGATGACTCGGCGACAGACGAAAGCCAAGAAGCGCGTCAGGTTTGCAGATGAACACTCGGAGGATGTCTCAAAAGCTCAAGTACAGCATGAAGAACGACGAGAGACGTCCACCGAAGATTCATTCGGCGAAGATTTGCCAGACCATCCTCACAAGACTGTACCAACGGCATTTCCCATTGCGGAAGATGTTGACCCAGTAGCGATACAGCGGGAACGACGCAGACGGATACAGGTGGCACAAGACGAGGAGCAGAAGTAGTTTAGTATCAAGAAGGTGCTTCAGGGCCAAGCACAAGAGCTGAGTTACAAAGAAGCTCGAAATGCCTGGAAATACGCTGACCGGTTCGTGCTATCAGAAGACGGCGTGCTTCACTATCTTGGATTGAATCGTCGGTACGACCACGGTTGGCAAGAGGAGACCAAGCTGCGGCTTGTGGTACCGACAACGATGATTCAAGAGGTCTTGCAGAACTGTCACGACTCGCGGGAAGGAGGACATCAAGGTGTGGTGAGAACGTTCCACCGCGTTAAGTCCGATTATTATTGGATCGGCTTGTACGCCGACGTGGAGAAGCATGTGAAGTCATGTCCAGATTGCAGCTCGAGTAAAAGCCGTCCACAGCTTCGTGGATACTCACCTGGTAATGTGCTAGCCGAACGACCTTTCCAGATCGTCTCGATGGATTTTGTGATCCCACTACCAAAATCTCGTAGGGGGCAACACGACGTTGCTCCTATTTCAGTGCTCGTTCACGGGATTCGTTATTGCCAAGGCTATGTCAGATACGACTGCACTGAGTGTTGCCCAAGTGTTCGAAGAATGTGTGTACCGACGATTCGGAGCCCCATCATTAATAAGGCACGACCGCGACCCACGCTTCATGAGCGAGGTTTTTCAAGCATTTGCAGAGATGATGCAGTCAAGATCACGAGCGACTTTGAGCTATCGGCCACAGGCTAATGGACAGCAGGAATGCTCGGTGAAGTCGGTGATGGGATCCGTACGGGTGTACGCGGAAGACCCTCTACAGCAAGATTGGGATGAAATCGCGGAGAAGCTAGTATTTGCTATTAATACTTCTCAAGACACTACGAGGAAGGAAACGCCGTTCTACCTCGTTCATGGTTGGGATGCGCAGTCGACGTTGCGGGCAATGTCGTCATCACTCAAACGAGGACTCGGCAAGCAGTCTGACGCACTGGCGTGGCGGCGCGAGATCAATCGACAACATGAGGTCGCCCTCACTATGGCCAAAGAATATCAGGGTGTGAGAAAAGAGAGGCGAGAGGGTTTAAAAAGACCATAAATGTTGTCTCTGAGTGGGACTGAAAAAGGCTGCTGTACGCCAACCACGTGGAAACGAACACTCGGCGGACTCCCTAGAAGCTTCAGGAGAGATGGAAGATCCTGCAAGAGCTCCACCGAGATCTCTTTTTGAGATTGGGAGCCGGGCGTGGTTGTACATGGGACGCGTCAAACCGGGCTTGACGAAGAAATTAGCTCACCGATGGCATGGACCTTTTCGGATCAAGCGCAAGGTGGAAGAGTTTGCGTACGAGCTGGAACTGCCTGGTCGAAGTGGGTATCGCTTTTA
>NW_003306545.1:0-3264 GCF_000142945.1 Phytophthora infestans T30-4
ACCACGGACCGGGTGGGGGAACCACAGCGGGAAAATCCATTGGTCTCAAAGGTTCCCCCATTCAGTTTGGCAATAACCTCCCCAGGAAAAAAAAAATTCAAACATTCCCGGCCCTCTGGTAATACGGAGGTGGACTTGGGAAGGCGGATTAAGGGAAACCTAATTTTTTAAGTGTTTAAAGCGTTATTTCCCTTTTTTTTCCGTACAACTGTCATTTGAGACCGTGCTATTCATTGAATCCCACCTAACCCCGAAAATGGTCCTAATCTGTATGTCGGGTACACGCTGCTCTATCAGCGATAGCGCCAGACCCTATACGCTCAGCTTGATCGTGCTCCGTGCCACCTCATCTTGAGGCGAGAGATCGATATCGTTCTTGCAGATTTCTAACAACATCTTCACCAAGTTGTGCATATGCACGTTCGAGCGGACTTGGACGCTACAGTTCAAACTCGCCGTCTACGCGGGACTGTCTGGCTGGAGCCACCTGTACCGCCAATACGGCGGTCTACATTTTGGTAAGGGTCGCTCGTTTAGCAAATGTGAGCGCTCTGGATATCGCCCTGTATGTTTTGAACAAGTCATCCTACACTTCAGATGTAACCCCCAATAAAAATAATTAACCCAAATTTGGTACTGGCGCCCGCCAACTGTCTCAAATGGTCATTCGCCAATTTTGAGTGCATTCGAAAAATTGTAGCGGCCAAAATATGAAAAATGTATAGTTCTTATAGTTAGTGCCAGCACTGTAGCACCTGTTTGCTATTTATGCTGCAATGATCATAATTCTGTACACCTTTTCAGTCAGCAGGTGACGTACGCTTCTCGGTTGGCCTAACAAAGGACAGGCTTTC
Organism: Phytophthora infestans T30-4; assembly: GCF_000142945.1. Lineage (NCBI taxonomy): Eukaryota > Oomycota > Peronosporomycetes > Peronosporales > Peronosporaceae > Phytophthora > Phytophthora infestans. The sequence goes on from NW_003306545.1 coordinate 855, forward strand.
TCAGCATTAGCAACAGCAGCTGTAACAGGAAGCACCAGTGTTTGCATCGTTCCAACGACCGGCGGCATCTTCATCTTCATCGTGTTCCATGCACGCTGCGTCGTCGGCCCGTCTCATGAGCAACCAGATTTAATTAAAGAGTGTTCTGGCAGACTTGGAATCAGGGATGGTAGTATTCTCAAAAGTAGTAAGTTTTGGTAAAACTACTACCACATTTTGCTCGGTTTAATTAATATTAATACCGCGGTGTGCGGTATTCACCATGGGTATTAGTATTACTCTCTCCAAGCAGTACGATACTAGCCTTAAAGTACTATTTTCAGGCACCCTGATCGAGCAAGGCCAGCCCTCATTTGGCAATTTGAAATCAGGTGGCTCCCCTTCACCACTCGTAATTTGTTTCACCGGCATACGTGAACGCGAGCTATCGGACAACGGAGAATGGGGTGCGCGGTAGCGGGCTACCAGGAAGACGACGAGCAAAGGACAGAGCCGTGTACTGTGTGCGGAAACCTCGTCCATCATATGTGCGCTATTGGTTTTATGAAGAGGCTAACTCCGCGCTGAACGAGAGGTAGTTGTGCTTTATTTTTTGTCATGGCACGCTAATGAGCACGTATTTACTTTCAATACAGGCTCAGTAGTAAATCCTGCGTGCAAGTCGTGCATACAACCCTGGCTACAAATGCCCCTCCCAATTCGTCCACTGCAAAGCGAGTGGGTTCATCTGTCCAGGTCACCAACATTTGGGCTGGGTTCGACTCTGACTAAATACCCTCGCCGGATATTCCCGATGATACAGCGGTTGGTCGAGCAGAAAAGCGACGGAAAACTACAAATACTGTTGCTATCACGACTACTTTGAGTGGAAAAATGAAGGCCGCCCCAGCAAAGTCCGGAGCGAAGCGTCTGGAGACGCCTCTCTCGTTACAGCTTGTACCTCCAGTGTCGGACCTTGGCGTATAAATCTATGTTACCCATGCACGAAAGGAAGGCCCATTAGATGATGTTTGGGATCTTATTCATACACGGAATACTCCATACAAGAAGAGGGATCCTTGAAAGCCGTCGAGAGGCCTGTATCGGAATATTTGTGTGCTGTGCTGCCTACAAATCAAAGCTCGGACCAAGACGAACAAATGCAGTTGGGAGGATGCCCTTCGGAATACTAAGAACACAAGCAACGCAAAGGATCACTTCAAATCGAAGCATGCTGATCACCCATTGACAATTTTGGCGCAGATGCGTGCTACGGAGGGATCGACGACGGACGTCGAGGCCGCAGAGGCCGATGCCCAGGCCGTATTGGACCTGACACGCGATCCAAAGAAAGCTGCTACTACTCAGGCTGCGACGGAAAGTACTTCTACTGGAGATGATGACGTTGTACAGGGCCCCCATCCATAAGGCTCTTTCGCGCGGACGAGAAGACCGTGAACGTCTTAATTTCCAAGCACCGACTTTCACATGGTTCACCGTACACAATTTGCGCGTCTGAGACTTTCAAAGACGTCATCCGAATGGCTACCGGTAATCCCTCCTTCCAAGTATTGGGTCGCGTCGGACATGATCAACTTCTCAACGGGCAATTCCAGCTGTTTTGTGACTTGGTGGGGACACACACTATCTACTAAGTTTGAGAATGCAAGTCGGCTGAAGTTCCTCAATTTGATGCACGCCATTTGAACCAGCTGTGGGAAGGAGAGCATCGTTGGTGCATCTGTCGCTTCCATCGACAGTTCATGGAGATTTCGGTTCATTGCAGTTCTCGCCCGTGCTAAGAATAACGGCAACAAGCTGCAAGCGTCGCAAAAGGTTTTGAAAGCGCTTTCAAAACAAGGTACAACATCGACATTCGCAGTATGACTCGATTTACAATGTCAGACACTACTCCTTCAGCAAAAAATGGGGCTAATGTGGTGTAGGGATTTCCAGATTCGACCATACGCCGACCTACTTTAGGTCAAGAATCGGCTCGGTCTGATAACCCAGAGCTTAGGAGCCAAGGATCACGGTAAGTACTCGGCGATCTGTCCGGATATGCTATCCGGATAGCCGCTGAGCTCAACGGCCGCCTGAAGAGTCGGTAGAGATCCGAAACGACTACATTTCACTAGATATTTGTATGAGAAGCATAGGATTAAATAGGAGGAGCCGAAAAGGCTCCCAGAAGATAACAGAGCAGAATTTTCCTAGTCCAAGACACGTGTACACTTTTCCGGTAAGTCCCTGCATAGGGCTGGATTATGCCTGCCGTCAATACTCGAGAGGCATAGCTTGTAGGGTATTGACTGGTAGCGCCAAGAGATTAGGTCGGTCCGGGTAGGACAAAGTCTCGCTACGCGCGAAAGAAAGTCCCGCATACTCAGCGGACCGGTACGTCGGATAGCCCGGGTGCCGTAACACTTCT
>NW_003306546.1:0-3265 GCF_000142945.1 Phytophthora infestans T30-4
GGTGGTCGGCAGGCGGGTTATTCAGGTAGATGGGCCGTTTATCGTCCGCTCCACCCCCAGGAAAAACTTGTACAAGCTTGGGCAATGGTTGCAGCCTTGCTGACAGCCGATCGTGACGATGGTGCGGATGGCCCGCTCTGCCGTGCCGTTAGTCTGGTGCGCGTACGGAACCGTGGTTTGTTGCTCGATGCCCTCGTCTTCGTAGAAATCTTTAAGCGAGTTAGTCGCAAACTCCCGAGCTCCGTCGTGTCGCACGAACTTGACCTTCTTGCCAAACTGCTTCTGCACCTTCGTGATGTACGTCTTGATGCAGTCTTCGCTTTCTGATTTGGCACGCAGACAGAAGCCCTTCATGCATCCGCTGGCTTCGTCCACGATCAGTAGCAAATATTTGCTGCCACCAAGCGAGGACTTCTCCATGGGTCCGCAAATGTCGAAGTGAAGCAACTCGAAAGTGTCGTAGCGACGCTTGTCACGGTTGGTAGGGAATGGGTTTTGGACCATCTTGCCTTGCTGGCAGCCGCGACACAGACTTGGTCCGCTAGGCTTGGAAGGTGCTTTGGCGTCCTTGATCATCTTGTTGTCGACCATCTTGCGAAGCACCTCGACCGGAGCGTGACCCATACGCGCATGCAGGTCGACCGTCCTTCCAGCTGTCGCCGCATTTGCTGATCGAAGAGGCGTGCGAAGCCAGTAGAGTCCATCTACGAGATCCGCCGATGCCACCACTTGATTCGAGTCCTTGCGTGAGATGTGCATCTCAGTGCCATCGAACACCACTTGGAACTTTCCGTTCTTGTTGATCTGCGGTACTGAAAGCAGATTCTTGCTCATGTTAGGTACATAGAGCGCGTTCTTGATCTCGATCTCGCGCTCGGTGCCGTTGGGCAGGACCACTCTTTCCACGATGGTCCCCACACCCTTGATAGCCGCCTTGTTCCCGTCGGCCACCGAAAGTTCGCCTTCATTGCGCTCGATGAGATTGGCGAACTTGGACTTGTCGTTACAGATGTGGTGTGTGGCACCACTGTCGACCGCCCACATTCCAGACACATTCTTGTTCGTCGATACTCCACATTCCAGGGAAACCGCGAACGCTACTCGATCGTAGTCGTAGTCGTCGTCGCCGTCATTTCGCCACTGGATGTTGTTAGCTCCGCGTCCACGGCCGTTGCCGCCGCGTCGAGCACCTCGACCCTCATCCTTCTGCTTGGTCCAGCACTTGTCAATCATGTGCCCCAATTTCCCGCAGTACGTGCATTGGCGAGACTCTCGGTCGGTGTTGAGCGCCTTGGCCGCGTTTTCAGTTTTCACCGTCGCCGTCTTCTCACCTTGTCGCTTGATGTGCTCGTTTGCGAGCACCTTCACAACGTCTTGCGACCGCAGCTCTGCGTTGCTCATCTCCAGATTGAGCACGACGTTCTCGTAGCTCTTGGGGAGACTTCGCAGTAAGCAGATCGCCACGTCCTCGTCCTCCATCTTGGCGCCGATGCTGCTGAGCTTGGCGCTGATGTTGAGGACATCGTTGCAATGATGCAAGACATTGCCGCCTTCCGACATCTCCATGCTGAAGAGTTGGCGCTTCAGGTAGATGCGACCAGCCTTCTGCGACCCACCATACAGCGTCTTCAAGCGCGTCCACGCGCCCCACGCTTCCTCGCAGTCATCAACCACGTGATGGTAGTCCGCGTTCATGTGGAGCAACATCAGTCCGAACGCAATGTTGCTCGCCTTGACGTAGTCGTCCTTGGTCCGGATGTCCGTGAAGCTCGGCGTCGTTTCCCGGTTCACTACGTGCCATACCGACTTGGTTAGAAGCACACCACGCATGTAGCGGTTCCACGTCGCGTAGTTGTCACCGTTGAACTTGTCGATGGTGACCTTGGTCGAGGCGTCATGGGCAGAGGACATGGTGCTGTGGCTCATAACCTGTTAACGGTGTAGAGGTGTTGGAACGAAGCTTGGGACTGAACGGAGTGACTTCTGCACTTGGTGCGGAGACCGGAGTGAAGGCACTTGAGCGGAAGAAGGAAGATTCGAAAGTGATTGATTTATCGGGGCTTACACTGTCCTCACTACCTAGGTCATCCAATCATTCTACTCGTCCAATCATTGGTGGCATAAACAACGTACCATAATCACAGCGGGATCGTATTGGACCGGTTCAGGTTGACCGGTTAATGGGTACAACTGGTACACAGTACCAAGACCAGCAACCCTCAATACACCACAATCGCCTCCTGTACGTTGTCGGCGCTGCACAACAGCGTTCACGGCGTGCATTACCAGCATCCACAACCGCTTTCTCCCCTGGCCAATACACAGAGTCTCTTGGCCTTGCCGGATGAACCCTCGCTACAGAGCTTCGAGTTCACCGACAGGTATAACACACTCAAACAAGCTTGACCTGACGCTTACCTTGAAGCCGGACGTCGCTCTGTGTGCTTGAGTGGAAATTCTGTTCTGTATTTAAGCTTACCCTTTCGGGTCTATTCCTAATAAGAAGTCCTAATCAAGTATACAAATACCAAGTGAACGATGATCCGTTATGGATCGTCTTGCATGCCAAGCGTCGTCTGCACCGTCGCATGAGCATCTTTAACGGTCCGCGCCCTGTCCCAGACGGTGAACGTGTCTTCCAAAGGTCGCTGAGTATTCCGCAAACTCATCCCAACCGCCACTGAGGGTTCGTACCGTAGATGGTCCGCTGAATGCGAATCCGGCCAGTCCATTATTATTAATAAGGACAGCCTGGATTCAGTGACATAGGGCCGTATCCGATACTTGTTGAAAACTCGGAGGTGACGCCGTCGAGTCCCTTGCACCTTGGCGTCTCCCGTACATCACCCGACCGAGGGTTCGTCGCTTGAACAACTTGGGCGGTGTCACGTCTTTGTCGACGGGTGATAATCCGCAACCACGGAGAAATCACTACACCACATCACTGCCATATTACCATAATCGCACTTTGGTGAGCTGTAATCAACCACGAAATCTTTGAACGTTTTCCACTTTGAAGACTCGCTGCCTGACAGTACATGTACTTGACGCTCTGCTCCACGTGACGAAACATCTACCGAGTCTTCATCCGGCTCGTAGATCATTTCCTGGATGCGATTCAGCGATGCCAAATTAAATTTTTCGACACCCATCCCTGGATAATCGGCCTTGTTCTGGCCAACTGCGCTTGGTGGTACAAACAACGCCTGATAGGTCGAAGCGCTGACCCGCTTGGAAGCTGAAGTGTCTTGCCATCCAACTCGCC
>NW_003306547.1:0-3269 GCF_000142945.1 Phytophthora infestans T30-4
ATGTGTTTGATTGAATCCTGCAGAAGACGAGTTCCCCACCAAATGAAGTCGAGAGCGGCTTTAGTCACTGTGTCGACTGGGTAAGGTCCACGACTGCTGCTCCGACACCCGAGTCAGAATCCCCTGGGTCCTGGCGTGAAGCATCGCGCAGGTCGCCGACTTTCTGCCCACATGTAAGTGGTGCGCAGTGGTGAGACTGCGAGATCTGCACCGTGAACCGTCGGTCATCGCAGCTCCTGCGTCCTTACAGTGCACGAGCATGCGCTCGTGTCGATGACTCGTCTTGCCTCCCACCGACTCCGCGGCGCTCCGGTGTCCTGTATCGTCGACCGATTCAGCAAGATGGTCACCTCATCCCGGTCCCGGATACGATCACGCGACCGATACGCGGTGCCTTCGTGGATGCAGTCTTCCGTCATCATGGCATGCCCGAGTCCATGTTTCGGAACGCGATCCGCGGTTCACGTCTGCTTTCTGGACGAACTCTTCGAGCTATCAGAGACAAAGCTGCTGATGTCGACGGCCGCTCATCCGGAGACGGATGGCCAAACCGAGCGAGTTAATCGCGTCCTTGAGGACGTACTTCGCAGCTATGCGACGTCGTTTACGAGCTGGAGCTCGTTCCTTCCGCTTGCTGAGTTCGCGCTGAGCAACGCGGTTCACGCGTCGACTGGCTTGACTCCTTTCTTCGTCAACAACGCTCGGCACCCTCGCGTTCCAGCTCTCCTCGCCGTGGGCCGTCCCACGGCGCCGTGTGGCTCCACTCTGGGTGGGGGTGAAAGAGGCGACAACCACTTTGTGACAACTCCGGTTTTGAACCCACAACCGGTTACCATACCGGTTGCCGACAAGCCTTCTACGCCAACACCGGTAATGGACCCTCAACCGGTTTCCATACCGGTTGCCGACTCCTCCTCGAGTGCAGCCTCATCTTCAGCGACTGTTAGCGCAGTGACACACGCCCAGGCCAGGAAGGCCCTGACGACTCCCATCGACGCAGTGTCCCCTCTCGCCTCGTGGACGAATCGTGCCCTGATCAGTCCTGGCACCGCTAACGCGGTGTCTCCATCAGCGAGCTACGCGCCAAAGCAGCCGGCACATCCGGCTGATAACACCGCTGTCTCAGACTTCCTCCTCCAGCGCCAAGCAGTCACCCGATACGTCCGCAACGCGCTGCAGACGGCGGTCGACAAGCAGAAGGACAACGCGGACAAGCGCGGCCGCAAACACACAGTGAAGTTCGCGACAGGAGATCGAGTGCTCCTGTCGACTTCAGGAATCAGAGACTCTGCCGTCACCAACCTCGGCGCGAGTAAACTCGCACCGCGCTTTATTGGGCCATTTACGGTGACTAAGGTTATTGGCGAGGCTTACACACTGGATATCCCCACGTAGCTGCGGCTACATCCGACGTTCTACGTCGGACGACTCAAGCAATACCTGCCCGCTACGATTCCTTCTTCGACTCAGTCTCCTGAGCCGCCGGCGCATATAGCGGCCACCCCGCCCGACGCGCGCACCGATCCATCGCGCCATTCACACCAGACGCCTGCTCCACCGTGCCGCTCTGCAGACTACCATGTACCACGCGCTCAAGAAGCCTCACGCGCGCCAAGAGTTCCCGATTCGACTGACGAGTCTCAGTCGCAGTCCTCACGGCATTTGCAGCCGCGTCCTGGGCCTCCTCCGCCTCCTGATACGCCGTCCAGAAGCTCCCCGCGAGGTCTTCCTCGCGGCTCCCAACCAGAACGTCAGTCGTATCAGCGGGACGGTCCCCCGCCGATTGTCGACTCAGCTGGCGAGATCCGCTGGATAGTCGAGAAGATTGTCGATCACGAAGACCCGCCCCGTCGGTCGGGGCAGCGCCATGTGGCCACCAGTCGCACGGCTCCCGCCGCGCGCCGCTATAGGGTACGTTGGCTTGGCTTTCCGGCGGACCAAGATACGTGGGAGCCCCGCGCGAATCTCCTTCGTGATGTCCCGGATGTGATCCAAGAGTACGACTCCAGTCTTCCTGCGCCGGAGAGCGCCGCGAATAATCACGCGGCGGCCGAGAACGAGAATACTCCATTTTGGGGGGGGGAAACACCCCCCACAAGAGTGATTGGTGAAAGAAGCTCTCTGTGGGAATGGCGCGCAAAGCCCCAAGGCGAAAAGAACAACACCCCGGTTTATGCTTTATCCCCCAAGGAAAGGGGGGGGAAAGGGCCTTTTCCCCCCAAAAGGAATGTTGGGGCGCACTCATGGCCTGGCCTTTCGACGTGAGCGAGGTAAGCTGGATCCAGGCGTTCTCGCGATCACTGAACGGATGCTCGGCGACATGGGCTCTCCACTCGTCCGTAGTCGGGCGAGACGACACACACCTCCTGCAGCCTTCAGCAACTCGCACGTAGCAGATACGGTCGTCGGCGTTCCAAGCGCTGTCGCAGATTCGTACACGCAGCTCGCCCAAGGAATCTGCTGCTGCTGCTGTTCCATCGTCCGCGCCTGTTGTCTGCTGTGCAAGTCGTGCTGTACTTCTCCTGCGTGGCGTAGGATCTGTCTCGTCCCCGCCTCGTTCGTTCCTGTTGGCCACGATTTTCTTCTCGTTTCCCTTTTGATTGATTTGTTCTCCGCCCGTCGCTTATGTTGCGTAAGTGCAACTTTAAGAGGGGGGTGATGTAGTGGGCCACACCATTACATAAGTAGGTAGATTTATATTACAAAAGTAGGTGCAGCAGCACACGGCTAGCGTGTGCTGAACTGCCGTCATCCTATTGGTTGATATATGGGGAGCCAGACCCATTATCAGCCAATAAGGGGTTGACGTGTATTTGAGTGGTCGGGGCAAGCTGCCCTGGACCTAAATAAAAACAGAGTTGATTTCCCTTCAGACTAAGCACTTGGATTCACTATTGTGGAACTTGCACGCTTCCTCATTATTACGTGTAAGCTAGTAACGGACACTCTAGGCCCGTTACAGTTTGTGCTTCTGCGACTGAGAGGATTCAGGAATGAAACTTTTGGTGCACTTTTGAGAAATAACCTATTCCGCAGGTAGACTAGTAATCTCTTCCGCAAACGCTATACCTTAAACTAGAAAATTTGGACGGACAAGACCTCGAAGGAAGATCTAACTTCAAGGTAGACTTCAAGATACTTCGTACTTAACGCTAGATTATTGCAATTTGAATATTGCAATTTAAATACCCGATTGCATGCCTCCCCAAAATTGCAATACCAAACTGCACCTGAAGAGCCAACTGCAATGCATACTGCCATGGAGGATT
>NW_003306548.1:0-3269 GCF_000142945.1 Phytophthora infestans T30-4
TGCGTCCAACGATCGAACGGCGAAGACAGGAGACAACTCTCGACCGGGGGATACCGTACTCGGGGACCGTGGGATGTACAGATCCCGAGATCTCATGGACGGGGCAGCACAAGTCAGGTGTTCGCAGTGCGGATCCCGGAAGCACACTGAATCTGGATGCTGGAAACATCTGGTCTGTGAGAAGTGTGGCAAGAAAGGTCATCCCGGGGATCATTGCTTCTACGTGTGTCGCGGGTGTGGCGAGATTCACGACGTCGGCAAGTGCCCGATGGAAGAATTCTACAACCAGATCCGCCAATGGTTTGATCCAGCCAAGCACCGAGGGATGTTGCCGGAAGTGGCAGAGAAGATGTTAAACTAGGACGCTCGCCGGGTTTGAATCCGGTACGAGCCGAGCGTTCTAGGTACTGCATTTATGCATTTGTGAACAAGACATCGCTAGATCCAGGTAGCAGGACCCTAGATCCAGTCGATAATACACGTGATCTACATGAAGTGTCAGTTGCCAGGGTCTCTAGTTTGCGCCAAGTGGACGAGTTTTCCAGATCCAAAGTCTCTTCAACCCTGGATCTACAAAAGGGAGAGGCACGTGGTTACTGGGAGAAACGCCAACATGGTCGATGGTTTGAGCCTACCAAGGGTGAGGTCACTGCAGATCCACCTAAGGTCTGTCTGGTCACTGGATCCTGTGGATCTGAGGATGTTGGATCCATGGATCTGCTAACAGGGGAGTCCCGTGGATACTGGAAGTACCATGCCCCAGGAAAGTGGTTCAGACAAGCCAAGGTAGGGGGCAAGATCAACAATGAAAAAGCAATCCTACTTCTAGATAGTGGTGCCGAGGTGTCTATACTGGATACCGCCTTTGCTCGTAAGGTTGGGTGCCAAGTGGATGGGAGTCGGATCCAAGATTGTGTTGGGATTGGTGAAGGCGTATACCGTACAAACGGGAGAACGCGAATTAAGATCACGCTGGCAGGTTGTTTGGTGTATTGGTTTGACATTTGGGTCGGGGATCTCGCTGGTCAAGACGCCATCCTTGGGATGGATTTCATGGTGCCAGCTGGAGTGAGGTTGGATCTGGCGGATGGGACACTTTGTTTCCCTGACGAGATGCGGATCCAGCTCAGCGGACGGCGGCCGTTGTATGGAGCGAAGATGAGGATCATAAGGGCGGATAAGACCACCTGGATCGAGCCCGGGGAAACTTGGGAGCTGTCAGACCGGTTGAAGTGGGTGGAACATGAGAAACTGTGGGTCACTCGGGGCGAGAAATGGGTACCTACAAATGGGTACCTACCGTAGTCCAAGGACCAGGTCGATCGCAATACCTCCAGGTCACGAACGTCAGCGACAAGAGACTATTACTGGACCATTATGAAGAGATCGGACGATGGTTGGCGAAGGACCGTATTCCTAGGCGACCTGGATATGTGTCAGTGGGATCCCGCCGCTACAGAGAATGGCAGAATCTGGTGTACGAGGCGACTACCGAGATCGAATCTCTCGGAGAGGTGGAGCTCCCGGCGGAGCCAACTGGCCCCTTGGTGGATCGGCCTTCATATCCAACTCCGCGAAAGATCCTGCAGAGAGATCGACGGGTTGAGATCCAAGCAATGGAGGTTGGATCCACGACGGGGGACGATCCCCAGAGTCGGCCCTTAGATAACGCAGGGTCGGTGGACGAAGGATTGCAGAGGGCTAAAGCCGAACAGCCGGATCCCGCCGATCCACAAGTGGATCCAAGCTTTCCACTGGATAAAGTGCCTGGATCCCTATCGAGAGTGGCAACGCTAGACAAACCTGAACCGTCGGGTTTAGACTCGTTAGAGGACCGGCTGGATCCGACAGGTGACTTCTCCAGTACCAGGATACCCGACCCCACGAAGACAGAAGGGATGACGGTCGAAGGAGAGTCGCGGTGCCTGGATCCAAGGGTGGATCAGACAAAGACCGAAGATGAACAAGTCTGCTACCGTGAAGGCGGGGATCTACACGCCGAGGATCTGGGAGAAGGTATGGCGGTAATCCCGGAGGTACCACTGACCACCGAGGAGGTCACGATTGATGATATCCAAGTGGATCCAGGGGCGAACGAACCCACTGAAGTGGATCGTCTGCGTCAGAAGATCTGGGAAAGCCGACATCTGCTGATCGGTAAGGGTAATGCGTTACCGCCCGCCGCCCACGGAGTCAAATGTGACATCGATGTCGGCGACGCGAAACCGATCGCTCAAAGGGTGCGGAAGGTGGCACCTCAGTTCCGAAAAAAACTGTCGGATCTGATTAAGGGCTTGCTGCAAGCCAGGATCATCAGCTTCTCAACGTCCCCGTGGGCGTCGCCGGTGGTAATCATCATCAAGAAGACGGGGTGTATATACGTCTGTGCATTGATTACGCGCGTGTTTACACACCCGCCCTCACTGATGTGGTGGTATATCCAATGCCTCTGATCAATGAGCTGTTGGAAGATTTGGATAAAGCACTCTGGTACTGTTCTCTAGACATGGCCAGTGGTTTCTGGGTGGTTACTATGACGGATCGAGCTCGCGCAATATCCGCATTCATCACACCGTTTGGCCTGTTCGAGTGGACCCGGATGCCGTTTGGATTGAAGAACGCACCCCAGATCTACCAACGCCTCATCGATAACGCCCTCTATGGGTTCACCCGAATACCGGAGCCCGAAACGGGTGGATCCGGGGAAGGTGACGCAGAAGTGGATCCATTCGAAGCGGGGGAACCAGAATCCTGGGACCGCGTTCTGTGTTGAGGAAGACGAATCTTAACTTGCGAGGACATTTATGATCCCGGGCGAATTCTTGAGAATACAGTTGTGGCGAAGAGAGTGACCTTCCTAACGGGAGGCGTGTAACTGAGTGAGAAATCTTCTCTTTCCAGCGTGGTTAAGAGACCTTTGGGGGAGATGCGCCAGGGTGAATTACTTGGGCCATCGAGTTTCCAAGGAGGGATTGGAGGCGAATCCTAAGGACCTGTCTTCATTAGCCGATTTGTCCTTCCCACAGTCGTTACGAGCGATGCAATCCTTCTTGGGCAGTTTGAACTACTACAGTCGGTTCATCGAAGATTACGCCTTGTTTGCCGCGGTGTTGTATGAATTAAGAGAGGTAGATTTTGCTGCGATGACCGCTCCAGCTGTCCGGATGAAAATCCAACAAGCTCTGGCCCGGGAGATGTCGGATCCACGAAGGGATCCAAGTGGTATGACGTCAGAAGAGGACCTAACACAGGAGCTGGATCCACTCCGA
>NW_003306549.1:0-3271 GCF_000142945.1 Phytophthora infestans T30-4
CGTTTCGTAGTAGTAACTAGCTACTGGAAACTGTGTCGAGCTAGCCTTTTTGCATAAGCTATTATAATCCACACTCCCTTACTTGAATATGTCTGTAACATCTCCTCGTCGGTTGAGGAATCCAGTCAAAGTCTACTGGCGTACACCTGGATCTGGGTTGGATCCACCCTTTCGGCGTACACCTGGATCTGGGCTGGATCCACCCTTTCAGCGTACGCCTGGGTCTGGAATAGATCCACCCTTTCAGCGTACACCTGGATCTGGGCTGGATCCACCCCTTCAGTGTGCGCCTGGATCTGGGCTAGATCCACCCTTTCAGCGTACACCTGGATATGGGCTGATTTTCGGGTCCGGATTGGATCCACGCTTAAATTCCATCCGGATCGAGCTCCTACGTCCCAGTCTATAATTAGACTCGTACAGTTCGGGCTCCCGAAAAACTCGCGCTTGAAATCAAGCGGGACTCTTCGCACGTAAAACGTCACTCTTTATGCATAAGCATTAACTCCTTCCTCCTGATCCACACCTCTCTTGTGAATTCGTCTTCTCTTTCTTTCCAATGTGACCAACTCACATCAGCGATCCTCCTCCTCCTGACCCACACCCTTCCTATGGGTCCTTCTTCATCCTCCCATCGACATGACCAACTCACATCCATGGATCCCCTTCCTACTCTTCTTCATGAGACTGCATCACGCCGAATCTGTTACGATTCGTACGATCTCTCAAGAAATCATAGAGTAATGCTCCACAGTTCAGATCTGCCTCGTCTACCCAACTGGGTTCGTCATATCCACGCCAATACACCAGAAATTCACGGTAAATCCGTCCGTATCTAGTTCGCTTCCCTGACCTCATATCGGTGATCTTCTCGACTTCGAACTTGTCGTCTTCGAGATCCACATTCCAACTATCTTCCGGTAGGAGGACTTCGTCGAAATCCACCCGGTCGGATTCATCCACCGAAAGACTGATCTGCGGCCGATCCGGGTATTCTTTGACCAACTTCAGCTTGGATACATGTACTACAGGGAACAGGCGATATTCGGTACCTGCCGTTTCCAGCTTTACCGCATGTTCTCCAATCTTCTCGCTCACCCGGAACGGTCCATGCCATGGATGGGCCAATTTGCGGGCGTATCCTTCTTTCACTCGATCCAAATAAAGCCACACCTGCGATCCCACTTGGATTAGATGTGGACGGGCATCTTCGTTGTGTCGATCCGCTCGATCCTGTATTGCACTCCGCAGTCGTTCGTTCACCTGGGATCTAGCTTGCTGGTAGTATTTCTGGACTTGGTATCGCCATCGCCTTGGATCTCGGTTTTTCTTCTTGGTGCTACATACCGGAATGGCCGCTTCTAGGGTGGATTTGGGATCCCACCCATGTACCAAGTAAAATGGGGTGTCACCCCGGATCCTGTCTTGAGCGGTGCTCATCGCGAAGAGGAGTCGTTCTGCGTACTCATCCCAATCCCCCTGATCCAAATCCTGGACATACATCTTGAGTGCTCTCGTGATTGTCTGCACCATGCGCTCGGCCGACCCATTAGCTTGGAGACGGTATGCCATGGTTGCTCGCTGTCTCTGCCCCAGGATCCGGTTGAAAGCTCGAAAGAAATCAGACATAAAACCTGGCTCTCGGTCATGTCTAATCATCTCACTAGCCCCAAATCTTCGGAAAACGTACTCCTCGTACGATTCGGCAATGGTTTGCGCAGTTCTAGACGCACTAGCTTTGGCTATCACGTATCCAGCACCCAGATCAACAATTCTGTGTTTCCTTTGAACGACTTGGGCAACGAGGGGATGTGATCCATGGCTATGCTTTGGTAAAGGGTAAGTCGCTTGGACATTCCCAGGTGACTCCCCTTCGATTGTGGACCTGCCCTTGCCTGTCTCACAATCCACACATTCACCGACATATCGTTGCACGCTCTTGAATAGCCCCCTCCAATGGAAACATTCCCGGATCCGTTGGTAGGTCCGACCAATACCTTGATGTCCACCTTCTAAACTAGCGTGATAGTGATGTAGGACATCCTGTTGTAAGGTTTCCGGCACCACCAGTCTCATCAATCCATCCTGATCCTCGCTAACTCTCTTCGTAGGGGGACAATAGAAGAGCAAGTCATTCAGATCCATTGCATAATCGGTAGCAATAATACTGTAGGATTTGGGTATTCTCCCCTACCCCAGTTCGGTTTCGTAAAATCTCCCCACAAAAACTTTCTCCGTCTCCAGAATCCCGGCTTCTTCTTTTGTGGCTTGAGGATCCGCTCAATGCAGATCCCCTTCACAATGCTTCGTCGAGAATCTGGGAGCTGGATCCAATCCTTCCTCTGGACCTAGTGACAGCCATTACCTGGACTGTCCTTTTTCCAGATCCAACCACCACCACCTCGTCTAGTCGGTTCAGCGTGACGAGATCCTGATGCTCGGCCTCTCTCTCCACCTCGACACCACATTGATTCCGTAAAGCGGCACTGGCCAAGCTATTTGCACTGGCATTCCAATCTCGCTTGACATGCACCAACTCGTGATTCATCCAACCACGCAGGTGGACCATCACTTTCTGCCGTAATAGTGTTAGGGCCAGGGCCGTGCAGTCAATCTCACCTCGCACCTGTCTGATCACCAAGTTTGAATCCCCCACAAATCCCCAGCCTTTTCGGATCCTCTTCCTTTAGTAGATCCAAATCCAACAAGAGTCCGTTGTACTCCGCTTTATTGACGGTGAGGCTCCCCGCATAAGTGGATCTGGTCCGTACAACTTCCCATCCGGGCAGTCTCCACAGTATTGCGTTGTATGCTCCTCCTCCGCGTCGTACGCGAGCGGATCCATCGAAGCTCAGGACGTACAGATCCTCATCCACTTGTACCGTCGGGATCGGGATCTGGATCCGGCGTTTGGTCTCTTTCTTAGGAGCGATCCTAGTCAGCGCTTCGTCCATCTTGGCGCTAGGTGTGATGCTCGCGGCCAAAACGCCCAGGATCTCGTCTTCCCCTTTCGAACATTTAACGATCTCCAGTGTCCAAGGTGAGCGTAAGGCTGACCACTGTCCCAATCGTCCTTGTAAGCCGGCCGACTTGAACAACCAAGCTAGCGTAGAGTGTCGAGTCAGGATCCGGATGGATCTTCCCACCAGCAGGTTGTAATTGAGATCCAACACGCGCAGGAGCGCGAGTATCTCTTTCTCCACCGCTCCGTAGATCAGTTCATTCGGCTTCAGTGTCCGGCTGACGAAGGTGACTGGATGACAGATCTCTC
>NW_003306550.1:0-3273 GCF_000142945.1 Phytophthora infestans T30-4
AGTGGACTTCAGAAGCATCCATTATTGGTTTTTTTGCTTGTTCCGCTACCTTTTCTACAAGCCCTGAATAAATCTTTGGGCCAATAGGTGAAGGGCGGACCCTCATGTTGTCGATTGATCTCCACGCCCGCCCACGCTAGTGCGTCAGACTGCTTGCCGAGCCCCTGTTTTGAGTGATGACGACATTGCCCGCAGCGTCGACTGAGCATCCCAACCCGTGAAACGAGGTAGAAACGGCGTCTCCTTCCTCGTAGTGTCTTGAGAAGTATTAATAGCAAAATACCAGCTTCTCCGCGATTTCGTCCCAATCTTGCTGTAGAGGGTCTTCCGCGTACACCCGTACGGATCCCATCACCGACTTCACCGAGCGTTCGTGCTGTCCATTAGCCTGTGGCCGATAGCTCAAAGTCGCTCGTGATCTTGACTGCATCATCTCTGCAAATGCTTGGAAAACCTCGCTCATGAAGCGTGGGTCGCGGTCGTGCCTTATTAATGATGGGGCTCCGAATCGTCGGTACACACATTCTTCGAACACTTGGGCAACACTTAGTGCAGTCGTATCTGACATAGCCTTGGCAATAACGAATCCCGTAAACGAGCACTGAAATAGGAGCAACGCCGTGTTGCCCCTGCGAGATTTCGGTAGTGGGATCACAAAATCCATCGAGACGATCTGGAAAGGTCGTTCGGCTAGTACGTTGCCAGGTGAGTATCCACGAAGCTGCGGACGGCTTTTACTCGAGCTGCAATCTGGACATGACTTCACATGCTTCTCCACGTCAGCGTACAAGCCGATCCAATAATAATCGGACTTAACGCGATGGAATGTTCTCACCACACCTTGATGTCCTCCTTCCAGCGAGTCGTGACAGTTCTGCAAGACCTCTTGAATCATCGTTGTTGATACCACAAGCCGCAGCTTGGTCTCCTCTTGCCAACCGTGGTCGTATCGACGATTCAATCCAAGATAGTGAAGCACGCCGTCTTCAGACAATACGAACCGGTCAGCATACTTCCAGGCATCTCGAGCTTCTTTGTAACTCAGCTCTTCTGCTTGGCCCTGAAGCACCTTCTTGATGTTAAATCACTTCTGCCCCTCGTCTTGTGCCACCAGTATCCATCTGCGTCGTTCCCGCTGTATCGCTACTGGGTCAACATCTTCCGCATCGGGAAATGCCGCTGGTACAGTCTTGTGAGGATGGTCTGGCAAATCTTTGCCGAATGAATCTTCAGTGGACGTCTCTCGTCGCTCTTCATTCTGTTCTTGAGCTTTTGAGACCTCCTCCGAGTGTTCATCTGCAAACCTGACGCGTTTCTTGGCTTTCGTCTGTCGCCGAGTCATCACTGCTATATTACCATAATCGCACTTTGGTGAGCTGTAATCAACCACGAAATTTTCGAAAGTTTTCCACTTTGAAGACTCGCTGCCTGACAGTACATGTACTTGACGCTCTGCTCCACGTGACGAAACATCTACCGAGTCTTCATCCGGCTCGTAGATCATTTCCTGGATGCGGTTCAGCGATGCCAATTCCGACTTGCGAGTTTCAGCCAAGATTACCCGACTGACCTTTGATTCCAGCGCTTCAGTGGCTAACGAATCCGCGGCCGCGTTGTATTCTCGTACAACGTGAAGATATTTAACTGATCGAAGCTTGGCCGTGAGTTCCTTGTGAGTATTCAGCAGCGCTAGCAAAGTTTCCTTCCTGCATGCGATCACCCCAAGTGATTGTTGAATCGCGAGCCTTGAGTCCCCAACGATGACTAAATCCTCGGCACCGTGCGCAATAGCAGCCTTGATACCGTTTATCATACCTGTATACTCTGCCTCATTCACCGTGGTAGCCGAGAGGTAAGCGTTTGCAGCAATCACTACCTTCCACTCAGGAAGGCTCCACAGCACCCATGAACAACTCCCGTAGCCACCGTACTTCTCTGTCTTCGCTGATCCGTCAAAAGACATGACGAATCCGCTGTAGTTACGGGAAAGCCTGGCGTACAGCAACGCGGGGGACATTCGAATAGTCGGGGAACCCTTGTTTGGAGGTGCCACCGGCGCGAGTGAGTCTTCCAAGTCGACGAAGCTCGTGATGCTTGACTGCAGGAGCTGTGCGAAGGCGACATCTTTCTCCTTCACGCGCTGCACCTTCAGATGCCACTGCGATAGCAGCACTGCGAACTGGACTTCACGTCCGAAAAGAGACTTCGACTTATGTACCCACTCTAACGTCGAGAATCGTGTATAGACATGTCGCGTCTTTCCTGCCAGCTGACCTCAGGTACCAGCGATGATTCGTCCGGTTCCCCGCTCGTAAACATGTCAGCGACGGGGCTGTTGACGAGTTGTAGTACAGGGTCGGTCTCTACCGGTGCTTCGCGGTCTGCCGCGAACTTCGTTTGAAACGAACCCTCGGCGCTTGGTCCACGACGTTCCTTGGCCTGTTCTTCAGCTAAACGCATCCTCTCCGAGTATTCAAACCAACCTCCTTTAGGTTGAACGAACCCCCAGAGTGCGTTGTCAATCATACGCTGGTAGATCATCGGCGCGTTCTTTAACCCAAAGGGCATGCGTAACCACTCAAAATGGCCTAGTGCGCAGACGAACGCCGACACTTTACGCGCTCGCAAGGTCATCATGACCGCCCAGAAGCCGCTTGCTGCATCCAGCGAGCAGAACCATAGGTAGCGCTCGAGATCGGTTAACAGGTCGTCGACTAGCGGCATTGCATACTCCATGATCGCGGTGATAGCATTCACCATCTTGTAATCAATGCAGAGCCGGATGTCCAGCCCGTTCTTTTTCATCACAATCACGATCGGCGATGCCCATGGACTGTCTGAAAAGACGATCAGTCCTGCACGCAATAAAGCGCGCAGCAGATCGTACAGCTTGCCGAGAAATCGCAGCGGCACGCGCCGGGCACGCTGTTTAATTGGGGCGTGCCCATGTGTGTCGATATCGCATACCGCTCCGTAGGCTGGCGGCGGCAGTGCGTTACCACTAGCAATCAGGATGTGCTCGTGGTTCTTTAGCGTCGCGACTAGACGTTCTCGGCGTTCAGTCGACAGCTCAGGATCAGCAACATTAGGCGCAGTGTAGTCAATTGTCGTGTTGATCTCTTCGGTCAGATCCGGCAGGAATGCCAGCTCCTTCGCGTAGTCGTCCAAGCCAATGTTGTTAGCTGGGTGTTCGTAGAAATCATTTCTCGTATCCTCCGTTGCTTCATTTCCCTCGGTTGTTAACACTCGAGCAACCGAGATGTATGTTCCGTG
>NW_003306551.1:0-3275 GCF_000142945.1 Phytophthora infestans T30-4
TGACATTGAGCCTTGGTCCGCCGAGAAGCTGAACCGGGTCGCCATCGTCACGATGAAGATTACCGTCCTGTTTCCTGAGCTGCCGCTCCGTGCTGAGTGGATATTCCCTCGTGAAGAGGATGTCATTACGACGTCCGGCAATGTGGATTCGCTCGTCACCAGATCTCATGTGAAAGAGCTCCAGACTGCCGCCCAATGGGATACGCTGACGACCACATTAGTGGATCCTGTTAGCTTCCGAAGTGACGTTGGTGGACGTCTCGGGTTGTTCGTTCGTGCCTTCCGGTATTTCGTTTCCAAGCACCGGATTGCCATCTGGGAAGGCCCCTATCGGCTTCATGTCTCTCGTACCCAACTGCGGGGTTCGACATGGCTGTCGAGCCTCAACACCATCTCCCCACACACACTGAAGTCTCTCTCGATCTGGGCGGATGATGAGGGTAAAGCAAATAAAACTTTCGCCACCCTCGGTAATATACTGTAGCCGCCAATGTGCTCCATTCGCATCCAAAAAGCAAGCACGTCTTCATTGGCTCTCATCTCAGTCTGATCAATCTCCCAGTTGCGAAGCTCCTGGCTAACTCGATCAGGTTGAATAGGAAACGGACGTTAAGTAGCACGGTTTCCAAACCGTGCACGTATACCGCTGATGAGGGGTGGATCATCTTCGGCAGAATGCTGATGACGCACCATATCACTTGCAACAGGGTCTGCTACCTTCTCCATCAATGTACGAAGCCTTGTCTTCACTGCCTCATTTACGGAGCTAACGAACACGGTTATTGCATCTTCCGACATTTCTTTTTCCTTGTACAACATTTTCACGACCGCGTTGAGGGACTTCTCCGGGGTTTTGAGGTCAGGGTGCAGTCTTTGCTGCATTTCGAAAACAAAAGCTCCTTCATCGAGATAAGTCTCATGTGGTGTAGCGGGATCAGCAAAATCTGCGAGATTGCCGGATCCAGCTTACCAACTGCACCCAGACACCGACTAACGGAGGGGGTCCCCCGATGATCCGTGTTCTGCTGAACTTTCCTCACCTTGTGTACCCGTCGGTAGGGCGGGATCTTGCTCTCTCGGTAACTTCCGAAGAGTTCAAGTGGTGAAGCTTGAGTGTCTTGGCGAGACGTGGGGATGGGGTGGAGCAGCAGTGGAAAATCTTCACTCTGCGTCCGTGGATGGTTCCGAATCCTAAGCGAATATTCGAGCTTATGGATCCGGGGCCTAGATCGTGGATCTGGCCGTAGGGTTGCCTTGCGGGTGTGTTCCCTTGCCTTTGTAGTTCCTTTGCGTCGTACTTGCCGCCTCCTGTGACGGGATCTTGAAAGTTGAGAGCCCCTAGGGTGTAACCGACCAAGTAGTAAATTCGGTTAACCTGTCGGATCTGCACAAGTAAAGGAAAAGCTCACTAGGTTGTAGGATCTGGCCAATGTATTATCCAGTTATCACTACCAACGCTAGATTCGCAATTCCCAACCTTCTCGGAGCTCGTACGGCCAATGTAGTTCCGGTTCTTGAGGGCAGGAAGGCACTTGCGTGTCACTGTGCAAATTGGAGTCTGTATTGATATTTAAGCCTATACCTGCCTGGGTTTCTACCTTCTATGTCTTTCATCTGCTAAATCCCTTACCAGGCTCGGCTGCATGTCCCTTCTTCCCTTGACCCATCATCCCAGCTGTATTATCTTCGGATCCACCGGATCCATGGCGTAATCATTATGGTTACCCTATTATGGGTACACTCATCAGGATCCAGGTCGCTTGGATCCACTTCACTTGAAAGTGTACACTCGTCGTGGATCTGAGCTCTCCACTCATCCAACATCATCTCGCAACCGTCTGTGATCTCCACTGTCCCACGAAAGTTCTAGATCCACTGCATCCATCATACCTATACCCTGTATCCAGGTCCCTTAAGGCGGGATCCTCCCTCCTTGGATCCTAACTCGAAAGCATAGGATCCGGGTCACCTCGCGGTGGATCTTGACTCCTCGTTAGCCGTGGCTACTAGATCCATCTTTAGAGGGCACCTACCATCCTTCCTTCATAGGATCCACACCCGATCCACTCTTGTATAGTATATCCCATATCCATTTAGGTGAATCCAAGTAAAGGTGGATCCGAGGTAAGTCTTGTTGGATCTTGCCTTCTCGTACATCGCTCATACCAGATCCATCGTCACTTCATACGGGGCGCTGCTCGTCATGGCTAATCCACCACCGGCAACTTGCATCCGTGCCAGCCAACCCAAATCCTCTCTAATCACTTGAGATTGTCATTGATTCGGGATAGTGACCCCGCGTCAGGCCCATTCTCTTATTTCTGAGAAAGCACTTTACCACAGACGGATTTACCGTGAATTTCTGGTGTATTGGCGTGGATATGACGAACCCAGTTGGGTTGACGAGGCAGATCTGAACTGTGGAGCATTACTCTATGATTTCTTGAGGGATCGTACGAATCGTAACAGATTCGGCGTGATGCAGTCTCATGGAGAAGAGTAGGGAGGGGACCATGGATGTGAGTTGGTCATGCCGATGGGAGGATGAAGAAGGGCCCACAGGGAGGGTGTGGGCCAGGAGGAGGAGGATCGCTGATGTGAGTTGGTCACATCGGAAAGAAAGAGAAGACGAATCCACAGGGGAAGGGTGGATTAGTAGGAAGAAGTGAATGGTTATGCATAAGAGTGACGTTTTACGTGCGAGGAGTCCTGTTTGATCTCAAGCACGAGCTTTCAAGGGCCCGAACTATACTGACCCGATTGAACCTGGATCATTGGCGCTAGATCCGGATGAAATCCAGATCCAGCGGATCCAACTGGATCCGGGATCTCGCCCAGATCCAGGTGTACACTGAAAGGGCGGATCCCGTCCAGATCCAGGTGTACGCTGAAAGGGTGGATCCCGCCCAGATCCAGGTGTACGCTGAAAGGGTGGATCCCGCCCAGATCCAGGTGTACGCTGAAAGGGTGGATCCCGCCCAGATCCAGGTGTACACTGAAAGGGTGGATCCCGCCCAGATCCAGGTGTACACTGAAAGGCCCGGACTAGATTTCTCAACCAACGAGGGAATGTTATAGACATATTCAAGTAAGAGAGTGTGGATTATGATAGCTTATGCAAAGGGCTAGCTCGACCCAGTTTCCAGTCGCTAGTTACTGCTACGAAATGAATCCACGAAGACTGAAACTGGGGGCGTGGCGTCAAAAGAGTGATGAGGATCAGGTAGTCTTGGGCTGAACGTTGAAGAACTGCCCACTAGACGCTGGATCTGGAA
>NW_003306552.1:0-3275 GCF_000142945.1 Phytophthora infestans T30-4
GGCACGGGTGCAAGTTGCCTGTGGTGGATTAGCCATGACGAGCAGCACCCCGTATGGAATGACGATGGATCTGGTATGAGCGATGTACGAGAAGGCAAGATCCACCAAGACTTATCTCGGACCCACCCTTACCTGGATCCACTTAGATGGATATGGGTATAAGAGTGGATCGAGTGTGGATCCTATGAAGGAATGATGGTAGGTGCCACCTGAAGGTGGATCTAGTAGCCACGGTTAACAAGAAGTCAGGATCCACCGCGAGGTGCCCCGGATCCCATACTTCCGAGTTCGGATCCAAGAGGGAAGATCCCGCATAGAAGGACCTGGATCCAGGGTACAGGGATGAGGGATGCAGTGGATCTCGCACTTTCGTGGGACAATGGAGATCACAGACGGTAGCAAGATGATGTTGGATGATTGGAGAGCTCGGATCCACGGCGAGTGTACAATTACAGTGAAGTGGATCCAAGCGACCTGGATCCGGATGAGTGTACCCATAATAGGGTGACCATAATGATTACGTCATGGATCCGGTGGATCTGAAGATAACACAGCTGGGATGATGGGTCAAGGGAAGAAGGGACATGCAGCCGAGCCTGGTATGGGATTTAACAAGTAAAAGACATAGAAGGTAGAAATCCAGGCAGGTATAGGCTTAAGTATCAATACAGACTTCTATTTGCACGATAACACGCAAGTGCCTTCTTGCCCTCAAGAACCGGAACTACATTGGCCGGACGAGCTCGGAGAAGGTTGGGAATTGCGAACCTAGTGTTGGTAGTGATAACTGGATAATACATTGGCCCAGATCCTACAACCTAGTGAGCTTTTCCTTTACACGTGCAGATCCAACAGGTTAACCGAATTTACTACTTGGTCGGTTACACCCTAGAGGTTCTCAACTCTCAAGATCCCGTCACAGGAGGCGGCAAGTACGACGCAAAGGAACTACTAAGGCAAGGGAGCACACCCGCAAGGCAACCCTACGGCCAGATCCACGATCTAGGCCCCGGATCCATACGCTCAAATATTCGCTTAGGATTCGGAACCATCCACGGACGCAGAGTGAAGATTTTCCACTGCTGCTCCACCCCCATCCCCACGTCTCGCCAAGACACTCAAGCTTCACCACTTGAACTCTTCGGAATTTACCGAGAGAGCAAGATCCCGCCCTACCGACGGGTACACAAGGTGAGGAAAGTTCAGCAGAACACGGATCATCGGGGGACCCCCTCCGTTAGTCGGTGTCTGGGCGCAGTTGGTAAGTTGGATCTGGCAATCTCGCAGATTTTGCTGATCCCGCTACACCACAATGGTGCGCGTGCCCGGGTCTTTTGGTGACTGGGGATTTCACCGTGAGTCCCAAGAAGATGCTCAAGTGGATGGGACCTTGCCCGACGATTTGCCGGTACGCTTGGCGGGAGACATGTGTCGCGAAGGGGAGAAAGCGGTTGTGGATGCTGGTGATGCACGTCGTGGACGCTGCTGTGCAGCGCCGACCACGTACAGGAGGCGATTGTGGTGAAGTGCTTTCTCAGAAATAAGAGAATGGTCCTGACGCGGGGTCACTATCCCGAATCAGTGACAATTTCAAGTGATTATAGAGGATTTGGGTTGTTTGGCACGGGTGCAAGTTGCCTGTGGTGGATTAGCCATGACGAGCAGCACCCCGTATGGAATGACGATGGATCTGATATGAGCGATGTACGAGAAGGCAAGATCCACCAAGACTTACCTCGGATCCACCCTTACCTGGATTCACTAAGATGGATATGGGATATACTATACAAGAGTGGATCGAGTGTGGATCCTATGAAGGAAGGATGGTCGGTGCCCTCTGACGGTGGATCTAGTAGCCACGGCTAATGAAGAGTCAAGATCCACCGCGAGGTACCCCGGATCCCATACTTCTGAGTTCGTATCCAAGGAGGGAGGATCCCGCCTGGAGGGACCTGGATCCAGGGTATAGGGATGAGGGATACAGTGGATCTCGAACTTTCGTGGGACAACGGAGATCACAGACGGTTGCGAGATGATGTTGGATGATTGGAGAGCTCGGATCCACGGCGAGTGTACCATTACAGTGAGGTGGATCCAAGCGACCTGGATCCGGATGAGTGTACCCATAATAGGGTGACCATGATGATTACTTCATATATCCGGTGGATCTGAAGATAACACAGCTGGGATGATGGGTCAAGGGAAGAAGGGACATGCAGCCGAGCCTGGTAAGGGATTTAGCAGATGAAAGACATAGAAGGTAGAAACCCAGGCAGGTATAGGCTTAAATATCAATACAGACTCCAATTTGCACAGTGACACGCAAGTGCCTTCCTGCCCTCAAGAACCGGAACTACATTGGCCGTACGAGCTCCGACAAGGTTGGGAATTGCGAATCTAGTGTTGGTAGTGATAACTGGATAATACATTGGCCAGATCCTACAACCTAGTGAGCTTTTCCTTTACTTGTGCAGATCCGACAGGTATACCGAATTTACTACTTGGTCGGTTACACCCTAGGGGCTCTCAACTCTCAAGATCCCGTCACAGGAGGCGGCAAGTACGACTTAAAGGACAACACAAAGGCAAGGGAACACACCCGCAAGGCAACCCTACGGCTAGATCCACGATCTAGGCCCCGGATCCATAAGCTCGAATATTCGCTTAGGATACGGAACCCATCCACGGACGCAGAGTGAAGATTTTCCACTGCTGCTCCACCCCATCCCCACGTCTCGCCAAGACACTCAAGCTTCACCACTTGAACTCTTCGGAAGTTACCGAGAGAGCAGATCCCCGCCCTACCGACGGGTACACAAGGTGAGGAAAGTTCAGCAGAACACGGATCATCGGGGGACCCCCTCCGTTAGTCGGTGTCTGGGCGCAGTTGGTAAGTTGGATCTGGCAATCTCGCAGATTTTGCTGATCCCGCTACACCACAACACAATCCAGCCAGGATCGAGCCAGATCCGGCAAGAAGCCAGTGGGATTATCGTCAGATCAGGCTCGAGGTAATCGCCTCACGGATCCAGTCCCGCCAGTGGACCAGACGGCCACAGGCTCTTCCGACACTTCCGCGGGCACCCTGCAACGGCACTTTGAAGCTGCGATGAATCGCTTCCTGGCCGAACAGGGTATGAGAGCGCCCGTGCCACAAGTGCAAGTGCTCCATGAACATGGAGCACGGGACGTGGAGATGGAGTCAGTAGAGGGGGACAACTCCCATGATGAGTTCGACCCAGACGATCTGGATGGCCCATCCACTTCGGCAGCCG
>NW_003306553.1:0-3275 GCF_000142945.1 Phytophthora infestans T30-4
GACATCTGCTGATTGGTAAAGCTAATGCGTTACCGCCCGCTGCCCGCGGAGTCAAATGTGACATCGATGTCGGCGACGCGAAACCGATCGCTCAAAGAGCCGAGCCTGGTAAGGGATTTAGCAGATGAAAGACATAGAAGGTAGAAACCCAGGCAGGTATAGGCTTAAATATCAATACAGACCCCAATTTGCACTGTGGAGAGCAAGTGACCTGTAGTCGTCTCGGGGGTTGGATTTGGCCTCGAGCGATCGCCGTAACAGGAGTGAACATTGGCCCTGGACAAGGACAGCGTCTACTTCGCCCGCCAAGCATCAGGTCTCACTATGGAGTAATCAAGATCACGAACTAGAGAACAAGTGGGCACGGAATCGTAACGGGATCATCAAGTGGAGATCAACTACGTAAAGCGTTTCGACGGGGATTGGATTTGGCCTTGCAGAACATTCGTAGCGGAGATGAGCATTGGCCCGGACAAGTTTCGTGTATACTTTGACCCTAGGGACTAACCCAATAAATAAAGACTCCAATTTGCACAGTGACACGCAAGTGCCTTCCTGCCCTCAAGAACCGGAACTACATTGGCCGTACGAGCTCCGAGAAGGTTGGGAATTGCGAATCTAGTGTTGGTAGTGATAACTGGATAATACATTGGCCAGATCCTACAACCTAGTGAGCTTTTCCTTTACTTGTGCAGATCCGACAGGTTAACCGAATTTACTACTTGGTCGGTTACACCCTAGGGGCTCTCAACTCTCAAGATCCCGTCACAGGAGGCGGCAAGTACGACTTAAAGGACAACACAAAGGCAAGGGAACACACCCGCAAGGCAACCCTACGGCTAGATCCACGATCTAGGCCCCGGATCCATAAGCTCGAATATTCGCTTAGGATACGGAACCATCCACGGACGCAGAGTGAAGATTTTCCACTGCTGCTCCACCCCATCCCCACGTCTCGCCAAGACACTCAAGCTTCACCACTTGAACTCTTCGGAAGTTACCGAGAGAGCAGATCCCGCCCTACCGACGGGTACACAAGGTGAGGAAAGTTCAGCAGAACACGGATCATCGGGGGACCCCCTCCGTTAGTCGGTGTCTGGGCGCAGTTGGTAAGTTGGATCTGGCAATCTCGCAGATTTTGCTGATCCCGCTACACCACAATGGTGCGCGTGCCCGGATCTTTTGGTGACTCGGGATTTCACCGTGAGTCCCAAGAAGATGCTCAAGTGAAGATTGAGCCAGGGGAAGAGGCGTCGTCGGAGGTCGGATCGACGAGGACGCTGCTGAATGAAACAAGATCCGCGAAACGATGGAGTTTTGGGAGGAACTCTGTCGACGGAGAGAGGTGGATCCGGATCCGGATCTAGAAGAGAAACCTCTCTATCCTCTTCAGGTCCCCTCGGGGACCCCTGCGGATCTTGACGGAACCAAGATCTTCTGATCTTCAAGGAAAAGTTCTCGCGAATCGGCTTGCATTTGCTGATTCACCGGTTAAGCCCACATTGTCCCTAAACCCAACCTCGCTAGTCGAAGAAACGAGAAAGAAGACGATAACCAGTAAGACTATCCGGTTCATTATGGTCGCTCCAGAGTCGGAAGTCGAGCAAGTTGGATCCAGGTCAGGCTGGTCAGACAAGGATCTCGAGTTTGTGTATCGCCACCAAGCTTTACGCGACTTCCTGCATCAAGATCCTGTCATGCAGATCCTGAATCCACGACAGATCGAAGATCCAAGAGAGCCGGTGAGAGCACCAACGAAAACGGCGAACAAGTTGGTGGCAGTCAAGGATCTATTACGTATGCTTACGGAGTCAGGCATCGTAGCTGGTGTGTTCGACGCAGAGGATATCTTCGAGCTAGACCTGGATCTCATAGTATCCGCGACGCGGAACCTCTTTGCCAGAGTTAAGTCCATCACCGGAGAGAGGTCGCGCACTATGGATCCGGTGTCGTCGCCGAAGGTCAGACTAAGCTGCATCCTCGAACTACGAATCCCGCCGCTGAGGATGAGTCAGACACGTCGTCCCGGAACCACGACGCGTGACTTTAGGACCTCCGGGGCATCCATGTTGGAAGCGCGGGCGAGGATCCGGGGACAGGAAGTTCCTTTGAACGTGAAGACTCGGGATCCCAGTACGCCCTACCCGTAATCTGACACAATCCAGCCAGGATCGAGCCAGATCCCGGCAAGAAGCCAGTGCGATTATCGTCAGATCAGGCTCGATGTAATCGCCTCACGGACCCTTTCTCGCCAGTGGACCAGACGGCCACAGGCTCTTCCGACACTTCCTCGGGCACCCTGCAGCGGCACTTCGAAGCTGCGATGAGTCGTTTTCTGGCCGAACAGGGTATGAGAGCGCCCGTGCCACAAGTGCAAGTGCTCCACGAACATGGAGCACGAGACGTGGAAATGGAGTCAGTTGAGGAAGACAACTCCCATGATGAGTTCGACCCAGATGATCTGGATAGCCCATCCACTTCGTCAGCAGTGGTAGCAACAGCCACAGCCGGGGCAGGAGGATCGTCCATGATCCAGAGGGTACGGATCTCAGCCATATCGGACCTGAAGGAGTTCACGGGCAAGGATTGAGATGAGGACCGAGCGAGAACATGGATCAGCAAAGTCAAGTCGGCCCTCATGAGAGATCAGGCGTCGGATGCTGAGAAGTGTTTGACCTTTGCGGATCTGCTAGCGGGGCCAGCCAGGAAGTGGTATCGGCAGGCTGGGGCAGATCCACCAGGAACAAGTAGCCAGATTTTGCTGCGCAGTTTCCAGACCCAGTACTGTGGATTGGGAGTGTCGGTGGCACGACAATACTACCACGCTCGCCGCAGATCGGATGAATCCCCGCTAGAAATACCTACATCGACTAAATGTGGCCGGTCTACGGGCCAAGTTGAAGATCAAGGATGGGGGATCCAAGGTACTGCGGGAACACGTGAATCATTTCATCGAGACGGTGAGAGACGTGGATCTGGCCGACAGGCTGACCCTGTTACGACTTCCCGACGCAGACGAGCTTGAGGAAGTGCTGCGGGCGGTGGATCGCGCGAAACACCGCCAGAAGAAGGCGGCGGTCGGATCCGGCAAGTATCGCCAAAAGGCTCCGACGCCTACGGCCCCAGCTCGACGTGTCCACCAAGTCACGGCGCCCGACTCAGGAACTAAATCAGGATTCGACGGTTCGGACTCCGAACCTGAAGATTACCGTCGGGTCTGTCTCACTGCATCCAACGATCGAACGACAAAGACAGGAGACAACTCTCGACCGGGG
>NW_003306554.1:0-3275 GCF_000142945.1 Phytophthora infestans T30-4
TCCCAAGCTAACGGATCTGGTCGGACAGCATGGTGGCTGTCAATCACGAGAGCACTTCATGAAGTATGTCCAGATTTTGATCAGCAGGGAATGGGATTAGTACCCCAGAACGACTCCCTCTCTCGGATGAATACCCCCAAGACAAGCATCCGTGGTGATACCCCAATCTACTTGGTACATGGGTGGGACCCAAAATCCACCCCTAGAAGCAGCCATTCCAGTGTGTAGCACCAAGAAGAGAAAACCGAGATCCAACGCCGATGGCGATACCAAGTCCAGAAATACTACCCGGCAAGCCAGATCCCAAGTGAAAACGGCTGCAGAGTGAGATACAGGATCGAGCGGATCGACACAACGAAGACGCCCGTCCGCATCAAATCCAAGTGGGATCGCAGGTGTGGCTTTATTTGGATCGAGTGACAGAAGGGTACGCCCGCAAATTAGCCCATCTATGGCATGGACCGTTCCGGGTGAGCGAAAAGATAGGAGAACATGCGGTAAAGCTGGAAACGGCAGGTACCGAATATCGCTTGTTCCCTGTAGTACACGTATCCAAGCTGAAGTTGGTCAAAGAATATCCGGATCGGCCGCAGACCCGTCTTTCGGTGGATGAATCCGACCGGGTGGATTTCGACGAAGTCCTCCTACCGGAAGATAGTTGGAATGTGGATCTCGAAGCCGACGAGTTCGAAGTCGAGAAGATCACCGACATGAGGTCAGGGAAGCGAACTAGATACGGACGGATTTACCGTGAATTTCTGGTGTATTGGCGTGGATATGACGAACCCAGTTGGGTAGACGAGGCAGATCTAAACTGTGGAGCATTACTCTATGATTTCTTGAGGGATCGTACGAATCGTAACAGATTCGGCGTGATGCAGTCTCATGAAGAAGAGTAGGAAGGGGATTCATGGATGTGAGTTGGTCATATCGATGGGAGGAGGAAGAAGGACTCACAGGAAGGGTGTGGGCAAGGAGGAGGAGGATCGCTGATGTGAGTTGGTCACATCGGAAAGAAAGAGAAGACGAATCCACAAGAGAGGTGTGGATTAGGAGGAAGGAGTGAATGTTTATGCATAAAGAGTGATGTTATACGTGCGAAGAATCCCGCTTGATTTCAAGCGCGAGCTTTCGGGAGCCCGAACTATACTGACCCAATTGAGACTGGGTCGTAGAAGCTAGATCCGGATGAAACCCAAGCGTGGATCCAACTCGGACTCAGAAATTAGCCCAGATCCAGGTGTACACTGAAATGGTGGATCCAGCCCAGATCCAGTTGTTGAAGTTGGACAACCAAGTCGAACCCTGCAGATGATTACGAGAGATGGGGAATCGGTGAGTGCCTTCCCATATGGCAACCCGGTGCTTGGAAACGAAATCCCGGAACGCGCGAACGAACAACCCGAGACGTCCGCGCACATCACTCCTGAAGCAAACCGGATCCACCAGAGTGGTGGCCAGCGTATCCCACGGGGCAGCATTTATCAATTCTTCCACGTGAGGTCTGGTGACGAGCGAATCCACGTATCCGGCCGTCAGGATGGCGTCCGCTTCCCGAGGTAATATCCATTCAGCTCGAAAAGGCAGCTTCAGGAAACAGGACCGTGATTTTCATGGAAATAATGGCGACCCGGTTCAGTTTCTTGGCGGACCAAGGCTTAATGTCGCGGGTGGCGAAGGCCACGGGAGCACGCCGACCAGGAATGAAGGCGGCATCCGGACCGAACGGGGCCACGGGGAGCATCCCTGGCAGTGACGAGTTAGGGGGGGGCGGGGATCAAGACAGATCCAGGGGATCCGCCACCACGAGGCGATCCCGGGGATCCGCCGCCACGAGGCGACCCTGGAGATCCGCCAACATGAGGCGATCCTGGGGATCCGCCACCATGAGACGACCCTGGAGATCCGCCACCATGAGGTGACCCCTTCCACTAGACCCACCCGATCCACCATCACTGTCGACTTGGATCGCAGATCCCGCAGTGCCACCTCCAGATCCGGCGGTACCAGCAACTTGTGGAGGCGGGGTTGAGAGGGATCTTCGCCGGGCTTCAGATCGGGACTGGGACAAGGCCCGTCGCGTGTCCTCCTCCAAGGCGTCATCAGCGGCTCGAGCCTCCTCCGAATCCTCCGGACTTTCATCGTCGTCGTCGTCGTCATCGGCCCTCATCGCTCAAAGTGAAGGGATACGGGCCGGAGGACGACGTACGCTTCGATGACGGCCGGGATAGGAGGTCCTGAGCGTCGGACCACTCGGATTCCTCATCCTCGTCGTCCTCCGAGCTGCCAAGTCTACATCCAGGGGGAATGACACGTTTGCTTTCCCTTCCCGGGTCCAGTACGGGCCGGCGGAGGGCTGGTGGAAACGGGCTGGGGAACGGCAGGCGTCGTCACCGAAGGACCAGCGGTGGATCCCGTCTTAGACGCCGGTCCTGGTTATAGATACGGCTGTAGATCCCGCCTTGGCCGTCGATCCGGACTTGGACTCCGCGGATCCCGTTTTGGATGGGGCAACGTATCCAGTCTTGGACGCCGTAGACCCAGTGTTGGGTCCAGATCCAGACTTGGACGTAGCTGCAGATCCAGTCTTGGACGCCGAAGGAGACTTGGATCTAGCGGTGGATCCGGACTTGGATCCGGCACCCGACTTCGAGGGGGAGGCGGAAGTCTTGGACGCGGATGTGGATCCCGCCTTGGACACCGACGTGGATCCCGCTTGCGAAACCGTTTTAGAGACCGGAGTCGTTTTGGGCTTGGCTTTCGGGGAAGCTCGAGCATGCTTATGGGGACGGGAGGATCCGGTGCTAGGAGCGGGCGATGCACTACGCGGGCGTTTCGCAGCCGACGGATCCGCCCCACTTACAGACGGAAGAGGAGCAGAGACGCTGGCAGCATGAGAGAGCCCCGACAGGGGAGGAAGTGGATCCGAGACGGCAGCTGTCACCAGCGCCAGTCGTCGACGTGCCAAATCCCGCTCCGATAAGCCACGATCGCGCTCCAGGACCAGCTGTTGCTGCTGAGTTTGAGCTGCGGCGAGTTGATCCTGGCGTTTCGCGGCGGTCGCATCGGCAGCTTTCAATTTGTCACCTGGATTGCCATAACAAGTGAATATGGAGTTACATGCAAGGGCCAAAAGAGGATCCACGTACTCGTGCGGCGAAGCTTGGATTCCAGTTCTGTTTGCGCACGCTTGGCATCCGCCCACTCGGTAGCCGCCTTGTCCCGCTGGAGTTCGCTGTCCGCCAGCTTCGCTTGGATCTCGTCACGCAATGAGT
>NW_003306555.1:0-3276 GCF_000142945.1 Phytophthora infestans T30-4
CCACCGCGACGCGTGGCGGCGCCTTCCCCACCGCCAATCTCCTGCCCCAACCGGCCTGGCCCGAAATAGGGCTAGGAGCCGCGGACTGGCGACCCCAAGCCCCTCGTCCGAGGGATGCGGTTTTTCCAATTTCAATTTTGTTGTTGCAGCTCCGCGCAAGTTGCCGGCTTTATGCTGCCTTCGCGTGAAGAACGGTGTGTACCAGCACAACCATGCGGTGGGGACAGCGCAGTTCAAGACGTACGCGGAGAACCGTAGGTTGGACGACACGGACACGAAGGATGCTGTGGACAGCATGGTGATGTACGGTAGAAAGCGCGCACGCATCTATGAGTATCTTCTGGGGAGAGGCGAGAACCTCGTCAAGAAGGATGTGGACAACATTGTGCAACGTGTTAAAGCAGAGATAAG
This sequence comes from Phytophthora infestans T30-4, assembly GCF_000142945.1. Lineage (NCBI taxonomy): Eukaryota > Oomycota > Peronosporomycetes > Peronosporales > Peronosporaceae > Phytophthora > Phytophthora infestans. The sequence continues at coordinate 412 of NW_003306555.1, forward strand.
AGGAGGGTTGAATGACGACGACGCTTGCGCCGCAACTCTCGCGGAATTCGCAGCTATTGACGGTAACGTAGTCACGGTGGACGAAACTGATGCGGGACACTCTGGTGTGATCAGTATGACTTCCAGACATATGCGCGACATGGTTACTAGGTTTCCAGAGCTTTTGCTTGTGGACTGTACCCACAAAACGAATCGGTAAGTCCTCCCATGTATTGAGCAATTATTTGTCCATGTATTGTCCATGCTTATTTTAATGTCATGCCCATGTATTGTGCGATTCTTGTCCATGTAATGTGCACTAGATACAACTACCAGCTTTGTACCTTCATGATGATAGACGACAATGGGCGTGGGCAGCCTGTACAACAGTCTTTGCTCGAACGAAACGCCGATTGGCAGATGTCCCGAGCGCTGGATCATCTATTTCGGATTGACGATAAGATTGGCGACAAGGTTCAAGTTATAATGGTCGACAAAGATCCCAGGACTTCCAGTGAATACGTGTTCGACAAGACTAGGATCGGGTTGCGTGTCAACCGCAACTACGACGAGGAGATGTGCCAAGTTTTGCGCTTTACGACGCATTTCGTAGCAACACACGTGGAGAAGGAGTACGTAATGGCATGTTCGAAGGTCGACAAGTTCAATTTCGACTTAAAGTCAAATCCAGGCTTCGTGGAGGTGACGGGTAAACACAAGACGCATGCTGTGGATTTGAAAACGTGGAGCTGCACTTGCTCGTTTGCTTCTGCAATGCGTCTGCCTTGTCAACACGCGATCGCGTTTCGGAAGTGGAGTAACGCCCCAGGAAGCGTAATACCGCTGAGTTGCATCGATGAAAGGTGGGTTAACTCACAATTTATCCACGTATAAGCCGTGAGTTGTCCATGTAATATCCAATATTGATGTTGTACTGAGGGTCTGACATATCATTCATTTAGATGGTTACATCCTGCTGAACAACCGATGACTCCGCGGCCTTTTGTGCTTAATGAGTTTAAACCAGGGGAGGCGAAACACAAGGTGCTTGACGCTAATGTTAAGTACAAGGAGGCAATCAGCGCGTTTCAGGCTATATGCAGTGAGCTAGCCGATATCTCTGATGACGACGAGTACCGTGAGCATTTAGACTTCGTCGTGCAACAATGGAGGAGCATTAGGCAGCGCAAACGTGTAAAGGTTGAAAAAACGAAGGTTCCAGTCACGAAAAAAGAAACAGAAACAGATGAAGTGACCTCTCCAGTGACAACCAGCCGAAATCGAACCGGAACCAAGCCCGAAATGGAGCAGCTTGCGCTTGAGACCACTCCTGATGACAACGAAGAGAAAAATTCTGATAGTGGATTGCGCATCCGTCTGAACCCCAAAGCTGCGAAGTCTGGTAGGCCCCGGTTGAACAGAAAGGAGAGAGAAGCAGACGACAAGAAGAAACGAGCGTTGTTTAACGAGTCAGAAGCCCATAGAAGATGTCTTGGAGAGGTGACATTAATACAACTTGCGCGCAGTCTTCAACTTGAGAAGCCTTCACTTCAAGACACTCTACGTCGTGTTCTGCCACTCCAAACCAGGTACAACAACGTGGGTAGCAAGAAACCCAACTACACTAGAGAGAGTGCGCCTGTGCTGAATGAAAACGCGTTCTACCTACTTCCACCCAAACTGTTGGACAAGTGCGTTGCCGTGCTGCCTGTGAGCAACACCAATGAAACAGCCATCGATGTACTCACCCAGAGTCAAACTACACAAAAAGACGAAGAAACATCTACAATACCTGGACAAATCATGGACAGCAACGGACAAAACCCGGAGATCGAGTGTGTCTACATCGCGGGTATCGGAACATTTTCACGCGAACAGATTGAGGCCATGGCATACTTAGCAAACGTGAAGCGTTCGTGTGATGATGGAATGGCGTTTACCAAATGGCTAACACAGGATGCAGCCAGCGCCATACCAGCAGCACAACCAATCGAAACTCTCTCAAGAAAGTGTGTTAGAGGCCCCTGTGTCTCGCGCCTATCCTCCAGAAAACCATCTCCCAATTGAACGCCACGCATTACCACTCACGCGGATGTCTGTACCGTCTCCAGCCGCCTCAATGGGCTAATGATGTCGCTGATTTGGCTTTTGCGCGAGATGTACAGGACGGGCACCGGCGTTCGCATCGTCGGTGTCGAGGCAGCCTCGGCGTCAAAGAAGAAGAAATCTATGAGTGAAAAAATGAAGACAAAGGTTTAGGAACTACTCACTGAAGCGGGATGTACTGCTCATTCCTGTAAATTTTGGGAACATGCATTGGTGTGCAATGATCGTGGATAGCAAGCAGAACAATGTCCTGTACTACGACTCAATGAACCTGAAGACGTACAAGGACGTACTGGACCGCATGTCGTGGGATCTGGCTACTACGCTCAGCGACGACTTCAAAGTTGTGTCCGTCAATGGACCGATCCAGACAGACGGATACAACTGCGGATTCTACGTAATGTTGAGATTTTGGCGATATGTAGACAAGAGTGTGTCGCTGGACGTAACTCCGATTGGTCTAACGCTGTTACGCTTCCGCATCCTTCACTTCGTGCTTCACGGTAGCAAGCCATAATGCAACTAATACAATCTCATTTCTATTGAAACTGGAATCGACCCGCCTAATGTTCATGCGTATGGTTGACCTCCTGACTTCTGTATACCGGTATGTACGAGAGATGTCAGAGGACTTTCGTTTGCGAAGGTCTAACAACTTCCATTCACTATGGATTTTAAAAACAGTGGTAAGTAATTTATTTCGACACATGGACATTACATGGAGTATTACATGGAAAATAAACTGAGTCGACGCATGGACTGTAGCATCGGCCTTAAATA
>NW_003306556.1:0-3276 GCF_000142945.1 Phytophthora infestans T30-4
CCCTGCTGGGGCTTTTGAGCTGACTCGCTAGGGACATTGGTAAATGAAGACATTCTTCACAGAGAGCGTCAGTTTGACACTTATATAACTCAATTCATTAATGGAAACTCACCGTGCGCGTCTTGGTTGCTTGCCTGAGGGGGTGTTCTGGAAGTGGAGTTTTCCGTACTGGAAGGATCACTTACCTCTGTTAGGTGCGATTTTTTTATGCAGCTGGTTTTACCGCGTCGCACAGATCATTCTCAACCGATGCGGTCGCACGGTACAGAAGTGAGCGATGCGATGCCGTGCGATGCGCCCGGTTAAGAACGAGCCTTAGTGTCACTGACGCCCAAACACCCCTTTTTTACTAATATCACTATATTTTCACAATCAGCAATTGTGCATTTTTTAAACTTTGGCCAATCGGACTTCAAAAGGCTGGTCCCAAGAAGGAGCGGGTAGGTCTAAGCCTAAGATTTGCTGTAGTGATGGTAAAATGTATCTTTGGTAGTCCTCCGTAAGACATCCGATCTTACGTAGGGGCTGTTCTAGACAATACAGTAAAGTCCATCAAGAAGCTCCGACGTCGACAAAGAACACCTGGGAATGAATTACAAAGTCTGCTGGGTAGTTGGATAGCGCCAGCGGAGCAAACAGAAGAGAGTAAGCAGCGGTCGCGACAGCAACTAATCGAAGTGGAGGTATCGTCAGTATGTTTGATGAATAACGCTGAGTGGAGAATAGATCTTGCTCGGGATTTAACGGAATCGTTCGCAAACGATATGACAATGGAGACGATATTCTGGCCATCCTACTATTGGAATGATAACCCGTGTATAGTGGACCAGACGGGATCCATGCTGACGAGTAAGAAGTATAACAGAATTACTCCATGCACGCTCGAACAGCTTCATATCACCAGGATTGAAGCCAGAGCATATACGATGCAAATACCAAGAAACGAACATAAACAACATCAAGCAGCGAAGCTTCGGCGATGGAGCATTGCAGTATTAAGCAGCATCCCTCCCCTTCTTATCGGGGAAACATTACGCACAGGAAATACAGTGACAATGCGGCACCCGCCGTCCTTTGAGTACGAATATAAGTGGGAAGTCGTGGGGAGAGCTGTAATTCGAGGCACAGCAACAGACACAGACGGACATCAGCAAGCTCCAATAGAGCTAATCCAGCAACCCAATGGTATCCATTGGGGATTGAACGACTTGACGATAAATCAATCGGAGCTCACGAAGGATATGAAGACGTTACAGCAGCGAGAGCGTGACAGGGGTATCGTCTTTGCTGCGCATCCGAAACTTCATGACTTTCCGTGGATGGTCTCGCCGACAGTGGCCAACAAACATGTACTAAAGGCATTCAAGAAACTAGCATTTAAGAAGTACAGAAGTGAAGGAGAATCGCTTGACGTGATAGTGGAAAAGTTACAACTAGCGGCGAAAACGAGTCAATGGCAAGCTGCAGCTCTGGAACAGAATCCTAAGCGGCTATGGGCGCACCAAAACGAATTAACGGAGTATCAGGTATGGGTCAGTTATCGAGTAGCACTCCGACTATTTTTGGGGTCGTTTACGGGTAGGGCCTGATAATTGGGTCAGGCGGGTTTCCTGACGGCCCTACCAAACACAGGACCAATTGCTAAGCTACATATTGAAGTGAAAGATACGAAGCTAAGCAGTTGGGTTAGAATGCTTAGACCACGATGGTCTGCGCGGCACGAGGTTGGTCGGCTTCAGTGTCGCCTTCATCGGCATCACTGTCATTGCTGATCACACCTGCGCCCAAATTGGTAGCAGCAGCGTCCTCTTCGCTGCTAGTACCAGAGACGCCCTCGTTGTCATCATCACTGTCGACGTCTACAGCCTCGTCATCTTCTTCACTGCTCGATTCTTCTTCTTCTGTAGGAAGATCCTGTTGGAAATGGAACCTGACCCAATAATCAGGCCTGACCTGTATACGACCCCGTTAAAATTCTACCACTAACGTCCGTTGGTGGCGGATCTGTGAAGTACGTGAACGCAGCACCGCACCGTATTGTATCCAGCTCGATTTTCAGAAAGCACAGCAATGTCAAGCCAGCCAAGTACAACAAGTTCAAGACACGCCGCCCGTCGACCCCGCCTACCCGTGCGCCAACAGAACTTACTGTTGTTGTCAAGGCAGCCTGGTTCGGCGACGCTCCTCACGTCAGTGTGTACTCGGGCATTGGGAACTCAATTTTCATTGACGGAACAGGGTTCGCAGTGGCCAATATCCCAGCCTATCAGCACGGTGTCGGATTTTTTGGAGTTTTTGTCGCAGTGGCCGCTGTTGCCACCATGGCACTTATTGCAGTTAAAGTCCGCGAACGCAAGACTCGCAAACAGTACGCGCCTCTAGCGTAAAGCTTCCATCATACGAAGTCCCAGTTAACCCTTCTAGCCCCTCTGTTTATGCTGTATTATACAGCAAAAGGAATAAGCTTTCCTATAGTATGACGGCGTACCTGTGTGAAGTTTATCTGTTTGTAGCCCCCTTCTAGCAATCGAGCCGGATTCTAGTACAATTTATGATGCTACCAGTAAATGCAAGAGTCCTAATTGGCTAGATTGATGGATACATTTTGTGCAAAATCGTGAAAAATGTCTGTAGCACTCGTTACCCCTATCACACTCGATGTACGGAAGTCGTCGTGGCGATTCGCGCCAAAACTGGTGGCGTGGAGAGCGCTGCAGCTACCCCGCACTTTCCGCGGAGAAAACTTTTGCCCATTTGTCAAGCAAAGACTTTTGTAAACAACAAATGGGCAAAGTTTCCTCCACATTAGATCAGAGGTGAGCTACTCGTCATCTACTTCCTGCAGCTTTCTTTTCCTGAATCTTATTTTCTTTCTCATGTCCGGTGGGATGATGGTGCCATTCTTCCAGGTGATATGCCATGTCTGATGGCACGTGTCGGTGTTGCCTCGCTCCTCTCTGCGAACCTTGTTGCAAAGAGCCACGCGACCCCCAAAGGTAAGCGAGCATTCTTCACGAGAGTACGGCGTCTCGAAGCTGCGATGTTCCTTGTCGGAATAGGCCGAACATACTTTGCATAAATACTGACGGACTTTGTTCTTGTAGGTTTCCGCAGTTTTTGTCAGCACGTGCGGTTGTCCTGCCAGTGGGGTAGAAAGTAAGTTTTGGGCGTGCATGTTGCCTTGAAAGTCCACCTTTTGCTGCGCAAGCAGCTCCACGTGTAGCCGCGCACAAATAGTCAGCATGGGTGGGAACAGGTTTGCCTTGCTCTTCATCA
>NW_003306557.1:0-3277 GCF_000142945.1 Phytophthora infestans T30-4
GCCCATTTACATCGCCCTCCTTCTCTTAAGTTTCGCTTAGCAACATAAGCGCACCGGAACACATTTGAAGAAAACTCGAAAGCCCACCGGAGCGAAGAGTTCCGAGGGCAACACCGACGCAGTCAACGGCGTTAGCACCAGCGCGACGCTGTGTGTTAGCAGCAAGCATCGACACACTAACGGCGGCGGTAACCCAGACAGCCGAGACACCGGCGGAGCCGACAGTCACGAGGATCAGCGCCGGAAGCACGCGGTCGCGCGTGATGGACGACGCCCTGGTTCCCTGGGACCTGTACGACTTGTCAGGAGCGGAGAATCCGGATACGCTCGACACCATGAAGAACCACTCTCGTCGCTTCCGCGCGACGCGGAAGAAATACATTGAAGGCGCTGATCGTGAGGGACTTCGTCGCTCCTGGTGTGCCTTCATCCGGCGATGGAACCGGATGTCGCGTGCTGGAGAAAGCTTTGTCGACTGGTTGACGTATCGCGAGGAGATCCTCGCGGATCATTCGATTGGAGAGCTACGCGTGAAGGTCTGCAACAACGCGTGGGATATGGATCGACTCTGCTTCGTGCACGTGAGAGAGGGATGTGAGTCCTGTGGTACTTCAACCCGTCCGACTCAACGCGAATGGAGGGAACATCTCGCTGAGCGGCCACTCAGCGGAGAGGAGTCGGGATGGATCGGGAAGTACGAGCACACCCTGTCCAGTATGGGATCAGGCGGCTAATCGCGGCGGCTCACGCCGACGTTGCACGCGTCGGAGCGCGGCGTCGTTGTCGCCTCCTCGTGCGGGTCGTTCTCGTGGCCGTTCTCGATCTCGTTCACGGTCTCCGCGGGGTGACTCGCGGAATTCTTCTTCTCAAGTAGCATGGTCTCATACTCGTGGACCACGTCCGGAACGTCTGCTGTCTCGTCAACATCTGGATCGGGACCCGAAACTGGATACGCTGTTGCATCTCAGCCGGGATCCACATCATCCAAGTCCGGATCGTCTGACAAGGCAGATCCGTCGCAGCCTTAACGTCGGGATCGGCGTCCAAGGCCGGATCCAAGTCGTCTAAGACTGGATCCGTAGTTGCGTCCAAGACAGGATCTACGTCCAAGACAGGATCCACGTCCAAGACAGGATCTACGTCCAAGACCGGACCCACTATCGCGCCGTCGTCCCAGGCAGTGGCTTCGACCGGATCCGCGGCGATTGCCCCTTCTACGACGGGGTTAGTCGCATCTACGGCCCAATCCGGCTCATCACAGTCGGGATCCACTGCTGGCCCTTCGGTGACGGTGCCTACCGTTCCTCGACCGGCTTCTACCGGTTCTCAGACTGTCGGAACTGGATCCGGTAAGGGGAAAGCCAAACGTGTCATCCCCACCGGTTGTGGTCTCGGCAGCTCGGAGGACGACGAGGAAGAGGAATCGAATTGGTCCGACGGCTCGGGGCCTCCCATCCGATCGTCCTCGAAGCGTACACTTTCTACTGCCATTATTCCTTCAGCCCTGACGACGATGACGATGATGATGACGATGACGACGAAAGTCCGGAGGATTCAGAGGAAACCCGCGTCGCTGATGATGCCTTGGAGGGAGACACGCGACGGGCCTTGTCCCAGTCCAGATCCGAAGCTCGGCGGAGGTATCTCTCGACACCGCCTCCGCAAGTCACTGACACGGCCGGATCCGGGGCCGGCACTGCGGGATCTGCGATCCAGGTCGACAGTGATGGTGGGTCGGGTAGCGATGGTGGAGGGAGATCACCTCATGGTGGCGGATCCCCTGGATCTGTCTTGATCCCTGCTCCTCCAAATTCTTCGTTGCCAAGCATGCTCCCCGTGGCCCCGTTTGGTCCGGATGCTGTCTTCATTCCTGGTCGGCGCGCCCCTGTGTCTTTCGCTACAAGTGACATTGAGCCTTGGTCCGCCAAGAAACTGAACCGGGTCGCCATCGTCACGATCAAGATCACTGTCCTGTTCCCTGCGCTGTCATTCCGTATTGAGTGGATATTCCCTCGGGAAGAGGATGTCACCCCGACGGCCGGCTATGCGGATTCGCTTGTCACAAGACCTCACGTGGAAGAATTGGAGGATGCTGCCCCATGGGATACGCTGGCAACCACGCTGGTGGATCCTGTTAGCTTCCGAAGTGACGTGCGCGGGCGTCTCAGGTTGTTCATTCGTGCGTTCCGGGATTTCGTATCCAAACGCCGGGTTGCCTTATGGGAAGGCACTCACCGGTTCTCTATCTCTCGCACCCAACTGCGAGGCTCAAACTGGTTGTTTAACTTCAACAAGCAGCGTGGCAACAGACGTAGTCATGCCTGTCGGGCTTGGAAGAAAGTTCTCGTGACTCTCGTGTTGGCGATCCAGGACGGTTGGTGTGACGATGATGTTTTATTGGATCCATCCTGCTAGCACCTTCCCCGACGCGAGGATAAGGTAACTTGGTTTTCGGGATCCGTATCCCGTCAAGCCAACTTGGAGGATCCCAACCTCCACCGCCCAGAACCCACGAACCTGCTGGAGGCCTTGCAAGAGATTGATGAAGCCGAGCCTTGGCGCATCCAGTTTCGGGGGGGGACCCGAGCCAACACCCAGGACACCAGATCCAGCGTCAGGTGGGCAAGTTCTTCAATGTTCAGCCCAAGACCACTTGATCCCTATCGTTCTTTCACCCCCCCCCAGTTTCAGTCTTCGTGGATTTGCTTCGTAGTAGTAACTAGCGACTGGAAACTGGGTCGAGCTAGCCTTTTTGCATAAGCTATTTCTAATCCACTCTTCGTTACTTGAATATGTCTTTAACATTCTCTTGTTGATTGAGGAATCCTGTTAGAGCCTTCCGACGTACACCTGGATCCGGGCGGGATCCACCCTTTCAGCGTACACCTGGATCTAGGCTGGATCCAACCTTTCCGCGTACACCTGGATCTGGGCTGGATCCACCCTTTCAGCGTACGCCTGGAAGTGCCGCTTTACGGGATCAATGTGGTGTCGAAGTGGAAGGAGAAGCCGAACATCAGGATCTCGTTACGTTGAACCGACTTGACGAAGTGGTAGTGGTTGGATCCGGGAAAAGGACAGTCCAGGTGATGGCTGTCACTAGGTCCAGTTATGAAACAGGGGCCCCAGCCCCCCGCTGCTCGAGGATATAGACTACACTCGACCTACCCTGGGGAGGAGTCAACCATTCTGGCCCATTATGGCTGTTCGGCAATGAAGCTGTAACGTAGCTGCAGGGAAGATAAAGGATTAGTCCAAAGGCAATGATAAATCCAAC
>NW_003306558.1:0-3277 GCF_000142945.1 Phytophthora infestans T30-4
ATCGGTCCCACCAAGGGAGTAAGATGATGAGGAGATATCCAAGTACCGAGACCCTCGGGATTGAGTTCCGATGTTCGGAAGGGAATATCCACTCAGCCCGAAAAGGCAACTCCGGAAACAGAACCGTGATCTTCATGGAGATGATCGCAACTCGGTTCAATTTCTTGGCTGAACAAGGCTCGATGTCTCTGACAGCGAAGGCCACAGGAGCACGTCTACCAGGAATGAAAGCAGCATCCGGACCGAACGGAGCCACAGGGAGCATCCCTGGCAGTGACGAGTTAGGGGGGGCGGGGATCAAGACAGATCCAGGGGATCCACCACCGTGAGGCGATCCCGGGGATCCGCCACCATGGGGCGATCCTGGAGATCCACCACCATGAGGCGACCCCCCTCCACCAGATCCGGGAGATCCGCCACCAGGCGCCCCCCCTCCGCCAGATCCAAGGAGTCCGCCACCACGAGGCGACCCCCTCCCACCATCACTGCCCGATCCACCGTCACTGTCGACGCGGATCGCAGATCCCGCAGTGGCGCCTCCGGATCCGGCGGTGCCAGCGACTTGTGGAGGCGGCGTCGAGAGGGATCTCCGCCGGGCTTCGGATCGGGATTGGGATAGAGCCCGCCGCGTGTCTTCCTCCAAGGCCTCCTCAGCGGTTCGAGCCTCCTCTGAATCCTCTGGACTCTCGTCGTCATCGTCGTCGTCGTCAGCGTCCTCATCGCTTAGAGTGAAGGGATACGGGCCGGCAGACGGCGTACGCTTTGACGACGATCGGTTAGGAGGCCCTGAGCCGTCGGACCAGTCAGATTCCTCATCCTCATCGTCCTCCGAACTACCCAGTCCACACCCAGGGGGAATGACGCGTTTAGCTTTCCCCTTCCCGGGTCCAGTACGGGCCGGCGGAGGGTTAGTGGAAGCGGACTGAGGAACGATGGGCGTCGTTACCGAAGGACCAGCGGTGGATCCCGTCTTGGACGCCGATCCCGATTTTGATACAGCCGTAGATCCCGTTTTGGCCGTCGATCCGGACTTGGACACCGCTGATCCCGTTTTGGACGTAGCAACGGGTCCAGTCTTGGACGCCGAGGTAGACTTGGATCTAGCGGTGGATCCAGACTTGGATCCGGCACCTGACTTCGAGGGAGAAACGGAAGTCTTGGGCGCGGGTGTAGATCCTGCCTTGGACACAGAAGTGGATCCCGCTTGCGGAGCAGATTTAGAAACCGGATTCGTTTTGGGCTTGGCTTTCGGGGAAGCTCGGGCCTGCTTATGGGGACGGGAGGATCCGGTGCTAGGAGCGGGAGATGTACTACGCGGGCGTTTCGCAGTCGACGAATCCGCCCCACTTACCGTCGGAAGAGGAGCAGAAACGCTAGCAGCCTGAGAAGGCCCCGACAAGGGAGGAAGTGGATCCGAGACGGCAGCTGTCACCAGCGCCAGTCGTCGACGTGCCAAATCGCGCTCCGACAGGCCGCGATCGCGCTCCAGGATCAGCTGTTGCTGCTGAGTTTGGGCTGCGGAAAGTTGATCCTGGAGCTTCGCGGTGGTCGCATCTGCTTTCTTCAATTTGTCACCTAGATTGGCAATAACAAGTGAATATGGAGTTACTAGCAAGGGCTAAAAGAGGATCCACGTACTCATGCGGCGAAGCTTGGATTCCAGCTCCGTTAGCGCACGCTCGGCATCCGCCCACTCGGTAGTCGCCTTGTCCCGCTGGAGCTCGCTGTCTGCCAGTTTCGCTTGGATCTCGTCCCGCAATCGAGTCATACGCACGAATTCTTCAAGCGCGTAATCTCGTCCGGCAGACGCCCTCTCGAGCGACTCCTTGGTGTCTTGCAACTCCTCAGAGAGTTGAGCCAGGGCTACATCCGGCGACGAGGGAGGTGGATTTGGCGCGGGGGACCCTCCACGCGCCGACCCTAAGGCGGATCCGTCATGGGCGGATCCCACATAGTCGTTGGTCACCACCTCCTCCTGGATCAAACGCAACTCGTCACGGAGGCGGTCCAAGCTCACATCCGCAGCTGCCCTAGCAGTCTGGGAATCCTCCAGATCCCGCTCGAGGTCGTGGATCCGGGATTGGAGTTGGTGGATCTCAGATCCGGCGAGTGCCATCTCCCTAAGGAGATGGTCGTTGTCATCTCGCATAACGTCTCGTTGACGGGAGGCGCGATCCAGCCGTCCGGTCAGGTCGCGGATCTCGACCGCCTGATCAGCCAACAGGAGTCGCAGGTCCTGCGACCGAGAGGCCGCACGGTGCTCCCACCCCTGGATCTCCATCGCTTGGTCATGGATTTGGGCCCGCAAGGTCTGAAGTTGGGTAGTGTGTAGAGACGCAGCTTGGTCTTGGGCATCTTGAGCCGTCTGGAGCTCCGCCGTCAGGGTTTGCACCTGATCGGAAAGAGCCTGGGCTAGAACCCGCAGATCGGTGGGCGACATGGAAAGACGGACTGGCCGGAGGTGTGGTGGATGGGACCTTGCCCGACGATTGGCCGGTACGCTTGGCGGGAGACATGTGTCGCGAAGGGGAGAAAGAGGTTGTGGATGCTGGTGATGCACGTCGTGGACGCTGTTGTGCAGCGCCGACCACGTACAGGAGGCGATTGTGGTGAAGTGCTTTCTCAGAAATAAGAGAATGGTCCTGACGCGGGGTCACTATCCCGAATCAGTGACAATTTCAAGTGATTAGAGAGGATTTGGGTTGGTGGCACGGATGCAAGTTGCCTGTGGTGGATTAGCCATGGCGAGCAGCACCCCGTATGGAATGACGATGGATCTGATATGAGCGATGTACGAGAAGGCAAGATCCACCAAGACTTACCTCGGATCCACCCTTACCTGGATTCACTAAGATGGATATGGGATATACTATACAAGAGTGGATCGAGTGTGGATCCTATGAAGGAAGGATGGTCGGTGCCCTCTGACGGTGGATCTAGTAGCCACAGCTAATGAAGAGTCAAGATCCACCGCGAGGTACCCCGGATCCCATACTTCCGAGTTCGTATCCAAGGAGGGAGGATCCCGCCTGGAGGGACCTGGATCCAGGGTATAGGGATGAGGGATACAGTGGATCTCGAACTTTCGTGGGACAGCGGAGATCACAGATGGTTGCGAGATGATGTTGGATGATTGGAGAGCTCGGATCCACGGCGAGTGTACCATTACAGTGAGGTGGATCCAAGCGACCTGGATCCGGATGAGTGTACCCATAATAGGGTGACCATGATGATTACGTCATATATCCGGAGGATCTGAAGATAACACAGCTGGGAT
>NW_003306559.1:0-3278 GCF_000142945.1 Phytophthora infestans T30-4
GGTGATGCGTGTGTATCGCTGGTTGGTTTGTGTGTAGGGCGTTTGTGAAATTGTAAGCGTCTTTGTCTGTTTGGAGTGGCCTCGTGGTCTAGTGGTATGATTCTCGCTTCGGGTGCGAGAGGTCCCGGGTTCGATTCCCGGTGAGGCCCCGTCTTTGCTCAGCTATCTAGCCTCCGCGACAGCTTTTTGCACCTCCCTTTTCCGCGTTGAGGAACCTTTCCTGGCTTTCGGCTGGGGTCGCAGCGGCCTTCCTTGTGTCTTGATACGGATTGACCGCGGCGTGGTACACAAAAGGATTGTTTAAGTCGAGGATATGCCATATTTAGTAAGCCAGGACGGGTCTGAAGTGGTCCAAGTCTGACCTTGACAAAAGCTTGAGAAGTTTACACGGCACGCCACTGTCTCGCGAATCCGTGGCTACGCCTTAGCCTGAGCCACAACGTCGTGACCGCAGCGAAGAAAACGGTAGTAGTTGGTCATGGTTGGTCATCGCTGGTGGTTGTGAGTGCTGATGGTGGTAGGCACTGGAAGGTAAGAGGCGATAGTAAAGAGAGCGGTGTTGTCTGTGAATTTGGGCGATGTCGTGTGTATCGCTGGTTGGTTTGTGTGTAGGGGGCTTTTGTGAAATTGTAAGCGCGTTTGTTCTGTTTGGAGGGGCCTTCGTGGTTCTGGTGGTATGATTCTCGCTTCGGGTGCGAGAGGTCCCGGGTTCGATTCCCGGTGAGGCCCCGTCTTTGCTCAGCTATCTAGCCTCCGCGACAGCTTTTTGCACCTCCCTTTTTCCGCGTTGAGGAACCTTTTCCTGGCTTTCGGCTGGGGTCGCAGCGGGCCTTCCTTGTGTCTTGATACGGATTGACCGCGGCGTGGTACACAAAAGGATTGTTTAAGTCGAGGATATACCATATTTAGTAAGCCAGGACGGGTCTGAAGTGGTCCAAGTCTGACCTTGACAAAAGCTTGAGAAGTTTACACGGCACGCCACTGTCTCGCGAATCCGTGGCTACGCCTTAGCCCGAGCCACAACGTCGTGACCGCAGCGAAGAAAACGGTAGTAGTTGGTCATGGTTGGTCATCGCTGGTGGTGTGAGTGCTGATGGTGGTAGGCACTGGAAGGTAAGAGGCGATAGTAAAGAGAGCGGTGTTGTCTGTGAATGTGGTGATGCGTGTGTATCGCTGGTTGGTTTGTGTGTAGGGCGTTTGTGAAATAGTAAGCGCGTTTGTCTGTTTGGAGTGGCCTCGTGGTCTAGTGGTATGATTCTCGCTTCGGGTGCGAGAGGTCCCGGGTTCGATTCCCGGTGAGGCCCCGTCTTTGCTCAGCTATCTAGCCTCCGCGACAGCTTTTTGCACCTCCCTTTTCCGCACTGAGGAACCTTTCCTGGCTTTCGGCTGGGGTCACAGCGGCGCTCTTTGTGTCCTGATACGGACTGACCGCGGCATGGTACACAAAGAATTGTTTAAGTCGAGGACAGACCATATTTAGTAAGCCAGGACGGGTCTGAAGTGGTCCAAGTCTGACCTTGACAAAAGCTTGAGAAGTTTACACGGCACGCCACTGTCTCGCGAATCCGTGGCTACGCCTTAGCCCGAGCCACAACGTCGTGACCGCAGGCGACCCAGCGGCAGGATTCGTCGAGCCGGTGGACGGTACAGAACCATCACCAGGCCCTAACACCTCGTCGTCAGACGCGTCGAGATCCTCAAGCAGCTGAGCAGTCACAGTGTGGGCGGTCGCAGCAGATCTCCGGATAGGGCGCCCAGATGGGGACGTCAACACGGCCGTGGTCACAGGGAGAGACGGTCTGAGGACACTCACGGCCGGAGTCACTAAGTCAGTCGGCGTGGTGGATACGCTCAGACCCCGAGAGGGCGACTGGGAGCGTCCAACCACCGTTAGCACGACGCTGAGTGGTGCGCTCGACTGGGGCAACCCAGCGGAGATGGGCGAAGTCGAGCCTGGGGCACAGACGCTCGTAGCCGGGACAGGCAGTGAAGCCACGACATCGGATGAAGATATCGGCGGTGGGCGAGTAGCCGCGACTGACGAAGTCACCGGAGGACCAGAAGACGAAGAACCCGCCGAAGTCGTCGAAGCAACTGCAGGAACGGTGTCGGCGGGCGGCTCAGGCAACTCAAACTCAAACTCAGCTTCGCTCGAAGCGTCATCGCCGTCTTCAGAGCGAGCAGAGACAGCGGGCTGAGTAGCAGAACTCAGCTGAAGGTGACGAACCTTCTTCCGCCGAGTCCGACGACGGGACTTTCCAGAGCGAGGCCTTCCTCCATCGGATACAGTAGCTTGAGGTGAGCTTGAGTGCAAAAGGGCACTGATAGCCTCGTGTCCATCCTCTCCGGGGAGTGGACAAGCGTACGGTTGAGGCGGATGCGGCGCCGGTGCACGATGACGAGGACCTGCAGCAGTGGGAGACTTGGGGTTGGCATAACGCCGAAGCCGCTGAGTCGAGGTCAAGTTTGCCAAAGGCGCACGGTGAAGCTGAGCAAGAGTCGGCTCAGCCTGGGTTGTCACCGCCGCTGAGCTGACTGGAGCCGCAGCCGAGTCTGCCAATGAAGTCGCCAAAGACGCTTGACTAGCTGAGGGAACCACACTAGGACCAATAATGGAACTCGCCACTGGAGCATCTCGGCGAGGATGGACAATCAACTCCAACCGCCGAGTTTCACCAGCGGGGATGTTGAGAACCTCAGGAAAGCGAGACTCCAAGACACGACACAGCCGGGCGTTGAGGAGAAGGTCGGACGGATCAAGCCCAGGAACTTGCAAGCCCCCGCCAGCAGCAGCAGCCATGTGAGGATCGTGCATCGGAATAATACCATTCCGACGGATGAGCCGCTTCTGTCGCAAGATCACAGCCCGCTGCTCAGCGATCACCGACTGAGCGTGCCGCAAGGGTTGAGTACCGGTGAAACTGTACAACCGCACCGACTCCTGCAGCTGTTCGAAGTGCTTGGAAGCAATACCCTGAAGAGTGATGAACGCCGCATCCCTCTCAGAAATGGATCGGAAAAGGACGTCGATCTCGGCGTCCCGATCCAAGACTTGCTGATGGTGGAGCTGGGCCTGACCCAACGCAACGTCAACCTTGCTCTGCTCAGCTGCGATGACCCGAGCAAGTTTTGCCTCACTCAGAGCTACAGCCTTTCGCAGCGACGCGAGGAGATTAGCCGATTGCGTGGTA
Organism: Phytophthora infestans T30-4; assembly: GCF_000142945.1. NCBI lineage: Eukaryota > Oomycota > Peronosporomycetes > Peronosporales > Peronosporaceae > Phytophthora > Phytophthora infestans. The sequence goes on from NW_003306559.1 coordinate 3,192, forward strand.
GCAGCCTCCAATCGAGACACCTGCTGTTGAGCCGACGAGAGCTGAGTTGACAAGTCGACATTGCTGAGAGCAAGCGAGTCCAGTCGC
>NW_003306560.1:0-3279 GCF_000142945.1 Phytophthora infestans T30-4
CCCGAATACCGGAACCCAAAACCGATGTGGATCCGGGGAAGATCATACGGAAGTAGATCCATTTTTTTCCAGGAGAGCCAGGGGATCCTGGAACCCCGTCCGTGTTAGGACGCAGATCTTACATCGACGACATTCTAATCCCGGCGAAATCGTGGGATCAGTTGTGCGAAAGAGTGACATCCCTACTGGAGGCGTGTACTAAGTGGAATCTCTCTATCAGTGTGGTAAAGAGCTATTGGGGGATGCGCAAGGTGGATTACTTAGGCAATCGAGTTTCCAAGGAGGGATTGGAGGCGAATCCTAAGGACCTGTCTTCGCTAGCCGATTTGTCCTTCCCGCAGTCGTTACGGGCGATGCAATCCTTCTTTGGCAGTTTGAACTACTACAGTCGGTTCATCGAGGATTACGCCCTGTTTGCCGCGGTATTGTATGAATTGAGAGAGGTAGATTCGCTGCGATGACCACTCAAGCTGTCCGGATAAAAGTCCAACAAGCTCTGGCCCGGGAGATGTCGGATCCACGAAGGAAGACAAGTGGTACGACGCCAGAAGAGGACCTGAAACAGGAGCTGGATCCACCCCGGGACCAACGGAGAGAGGATCCAGTCTGGATAGAGACGACGGATCAGAACATGGAAAAGGCAGAATCTCGGGTGGATCCGAGCTCAACACGCATTCGTGGAACTGAGGAACAGGATCGCGACCACGCCTATCCTCCGTCATTTCGATCCAGAACGTCAACCTACATTAATAGTTTATGCCAGCGACTGGGCAGTCTCAGCAGCTCCTGTACAAGAACATGAGGGGATCTGTCATCCAGTCACCTTCGTCAGCCGAACACTGAAGCCGAATGAACTGAACTACGGAGCGGTGGAGAAAGAGATACTCGCGCTCCTGCGCGTGTTGGATCTGAATTACAACCTGCTGGTGGGAAGATCCATCCGGATCCTGACTCGACACTCTACGCTAGCGTGGTTGTTCAAGTCGGCCGGTTTACAAGGATGGTTGGGACAGTGGGCAGCTTTACTCTCGCCTTGGACACTGGAGATTGTGAAATGTTCGAAAGGGGAAGACGAGATCCTGGGCGTTTTGGCCGCGAGCATCATACCTCGAGCTAAGATGGATGAAGAGCTGACTAGGGTCGCTCCTAAGAAGGAGCCCAAACGCCGAATCCAGATCCCGATCCCGACGGTACAGGCAGACGAGGATCTGTACGTCCTGAGTTTCGATGGATCCGCTCGCGTACGACGTGGAGGCGGGGCGTACAGTGCGATACTGTGGAGACTACCTGGATGGGAAGTTGTACGGGCCAGGAATACTTATGCGGAAGGCCTCACCGTCAGCGAAGCGGAGTATAACGGGCTACTGCTGGGTTTGGATCTACTAAAGGGACAAGATCCGAAAAGGCTGGTGATTTGTGGGGATTCAAATTTGGTGATCAGACAGGTGCGAAGTGAGATTGACTGCAAGGCCCCGTCCCTAACACTGTTACGGCAGAAAGTGATGATCCACCTGCGTGGTTGGATAAATCACGAGTTGGTGCATGTCAAGCGAGATTGGAATGCCAGTGCAGATAGCTTGGCCAGCGCCGCTTTACGGAATCAATGTGGTGTTGAAGTGGAGAGAGAGGCCGAGCATCAGGATCTCGTTACGGTGAACCGACTAGACGAAGTGATGGTAGTGGGATCCGGGAAAAGGACAGTCCAGGTGATGGCCGTCACTAGGTCCAGAGGAAGGACCCCAGATTCTCGAGGAAACATTTGTGAAGGGAGTCCGCATTGAGCGGATCCTCAAAGCACAGAACGAGGAAGCGTGGATCTTGGGACTAAAGAAGTATCTGATGGGGGATGTACGAGACCTGAGTCGGGAAGATGCCAAATCCTACAGCATTATCGCTACGGATTACGCGGTGGATCTGAATGACTTGCTCTTCTATTGCCCCCCCTACGAAGAGAGTCAACGAGGATCGGGATGGATTGATGAGACTGGTGATGCCGGAAACCTTACAACAGGATGTCCTACACCACTATCACGCTAGCTTGGAAGGCGGACATCAGGGTATTGGTCGGACCTACCAACGGATCCGGGAATGTTTCCACTGGAGAGGACTATTCAAGAGCGTACAACGATATGTCGGTGAATGCGTGGATTGTGAGACAGGCAAGGGCAGGCCCACAATCGAGGTGGAGTCACCTGGGAATATCCAAGCGACTTACCCTTTCCAAATCATAGCCATGGATCATATCCCCTCGTTGCCCAAGTCGTTCAAAGGAAACACAGAATTGTGTGATATGGGGTGGGATTGTGTTACGCGATACCTATATACCCAAGCTATGTGGTGCTACAAAACGTGGTAGCCAAAGCTAGTGCGTCTAGAACTGCGCAAACCATTGCGGAATCGTACAAGGAGTGCGTTTTCCGAAGATTTGGAGCTAGCGAGATGATTAGACATGATCGGGAGCCAGGCTTTATGTCTGATTTCTTTCGAGCATTCAACCGGATCCTGGGATAGCGACAGCGAGCAACCATGGCATATCGTCCCCAAGCTAACGGATCGGCCGAGCGCATGGTACAGACGATCACGAAAGCACTCAAGATGTACGTCCAGGATTTGGATCAGAGGGATTGGGATGAGTACGCAGAGCGGCTTCCCTTCGCGATGAACACCGCCCAAGACAGGATCCGGGGTGATACACCATTTTACTTGGTACATGGGTGGGATCCCAAATCCACCCTGGAAGCGGCAATCCCAGTTTGCAGCACCAAGAAGAGGAACCGAGATCCAAGGCGATGGCGATACCAAGTCCAGAAATACTACCGGCAAGCTAGATCCCAGGTGAACAATCGACTGCGGAGTGCGATACAGGGTCGAGCGGATCGACACAACGAAGATGCCCGTCCACATCAAATCCAAGTGGGATCGCAGGTGTGGCTCTATTTGGATCGAGTGAAAGAGGGGTATGCCCGCAAATTAGCCCACCTATGGCATGGACCGTTTCGGGTGAGCGAGAAGATTGGAGAACATGCGGTGAGGCTGGAAACGGCAGGTACCGAATACCGCCTGTTCCCTGTGGTACACGTATCCAAGCTGAAGTTGGGCAAGAATATCCGGATCGGCCGCAGATCCGTCTTTCAGTGGATGTATCCGACCGCGTGGATTTCGACGAAGTCCTCCTACCGGAAGATAGTTGGAATGTGGATCTCGAAGACGACGAGTTCGAAGTCGAGAGGATCACCGATATGAGGTCGGGGAAGCGAACTAGATACGGACGGATTACCG
>NW_003306561.1:0-3279 GCF_000142945.1 Phytophthora infestans T30-4
CTCTGCCATGAAGCAAAGATACACTCTGCTTCCATTGAAGGCTCGGTTAAGTGTGGCAGCCCGATAGGGACCAACCCAGTTGTAGTTGGTGGGCTGCCTAGTTTAAATGACGTTCTTGAACGACGGCCTTGAGCTCTGGCGGGAGTTCCTCCTTCGTGCCTTTAGTGCGCACGAAGTTGGCAAGGTCTTGGAAGTTGCGGAAAAGTTCGCATTGTCCAGCATCGTGGAGTTGTTTGCACAACTTGCATCGCTTGTTACAGTAGTGGGCGGAGTGACTCATGCCGCCGCACACCGCGCATGGTCCGTACTGTGGGCGTCGGTTGTCGCGGTTGAAGTCACGTCGACCGCGTTGGTCCTGATTGAACCCACGGTCACACCTCGGCGATCTTGATTGAAGCCATTCTCGCGATCAGGCGTGTTTCCACGCGGTTGACGGTTGTCTGAACGTGTGTAGGTGCCTCAGCAGCTGCACGGCGCTCATTTTCGTTAGCAGCGGCAAGGTATCGGTCATTTTCATCCAATGAGAAATCACCGTCCGTATTATCAGGCTGAAAGTCGTTGTACTCGTCTTGGACATCGTTGTAAGCGTTCGGATCTTCGTTTGAATACTCGTTGCCTCCCTGAGCAGCTTCACGACCTTCTAATTTGGCTAGTAGGTCATCCACCGTGGCTTCAATGAGCGTCACTCTTGGTTTGTTGCGGTTGTCATCGCGGCGACGGTCATCACGCCGATTGTTGCGGGCGTACCCTCGTCGCGTCGCGTGTCTCGACTCTTGGAGTATCGGTACTCACTGTCACGCTTGGCCATTCTCTCCTTGCCCTTGAGAAAATCTTCGATGATCTCTTCGAGCTCGTGAATGTCGGCGACTCGAGCGTGGTAGAGACTCTCCGCTAGCTGGTCATCATCGCATGTTGCCAGGAACTGCTGTACGTGTTCTTTCGCGTCGCGACCACTCTTCTCGAAGTGTAGACGGGCGGTCCGAGCATAGCCATTCAGCCTGTTTATGTAGTCGCACAGATGTTCATTACGTTCCCGCTTGGCGGAGTAGTAACGCGACAGTGCCGTCTGAGTGAACTGCGAGCAGTAGTAGCGGATGAACGCATCGCTCAGCTTCCACTTGCGCTTCGTCTTCTTCGGAAGTTGACGGAACCAATGAATAGCTCCGTCCCGGAGACTTAGCTCAAATGGAATGCACCATTTATCGGCATCTGTGTGGGTTTCAGTCATTTCATAGACGAACCCACGGAGCCACTGTATACAGTTCTCGCTCTTGTTGCGAGAGCCTGAGAACGGCGTGATGCGATCCAGTGGTCGGTGCGAAGCCATTTCAATTCTCGGTGTCGGGTCCACGTCGTTAAGCGTCGCCAGCTCATTCATCTGACGCATCAACTCGAGTTGAGGATCTTCCTCGTCGAATGTACGCACCAAAATGTCGTCGTCACTGGACGAACCATCGCTGTCGACTTGACGACGTCCGGCACCACCTCTGTAGGCTCGCGCACCGCCTCGGCGACCAAACGAACCCTCGTTACTTGCGTAAATACGTTGCATACGGCTCTCCAAACGTGGCGTAACCATGTGCGAGTCTTGAAAGTACGGTGAAGCTTCAGTAGTGCCAAAGGCACCACGCTCAGCTCCACGCTTGGTTCGGAGGAGTACGAACGAGTCGTTGGGGTGTCGGTGGCAGTGGAATCGTGGACGGATCTTCACCTTGAATCACCGGTCGACTCACCGGCTGCTTTCCAGCGTTAATGCCAACAGCGCCAAACGCCTTCCGAAGCTATTTCTTCCATTTCTGGAGAGCAGATCCGCTTCAGTGGACTCCATCTGGACGACATCTCGAGGGTACGTCTCTTTTTAGCCCGGACGCATAGAAAGATCTGGGTCATGGGGTCATGAGCAAACGCGCAGAAGAAGGAGGGTTTTGGTGGAAATATTTCCCGGGCCCCCAGAGCCCGACCTCTTGCGTTCTTTTTTTTGGGGGGGAGGGGTGCGGAAAAACAAAGGCCTTCCCTCTACTTCTCTTTGACCTGCCGCCTCTTTTTGGGGGCTTGAAAAAAACCCCTTTGGCCCTCTGATTTTTTACACCCTTGAGCGGGGGGGGCGAGCCTTCTTCAGGTGGGCGAGGTGCCTTCAGCAGTGCTGAATGCTTTGCACTCGCCACCGAAGGTTTAGAACCCTCGGTCCCATCGTCATAATCATCATAGGCCGGTTCCGGTCCCGCAACATCATCGAGCTCGTCGGCGAGGTTCCTCGAAAGGGACCTGGTCGCCCCGCTCAGCCCCGATGATAGCGTTGTCGACTCCGGCGTCGCTGCGCCTGGCTCTGGGGCCGGCGTCTTGTCTTCGTAATCGTAAGCGTCAGAACCGATGTCCGCTTCGCCGTCGACGCTCACTGAAAGCTCGGTGGCGGCTGCAAAGCGCGCAGCTGGGCTTGAACTCTCGTTGCGAGCCCCGCCAGACTTGGCAGGCGTAACTGGTACGTCGGTTGTCCTTTCGCCATGTTTCTTGTCTTTTTCTTGTTCTTCTTCTCTTGGTAGCTCGTAAACTGGAGGTCATACAAACAGCTCACAATGGTCACAATCTGTTCCCGGGTCGCGGCACCAGTTGTGGTGTTGGGAAATCCACGTGAACTCTAGCTACAAATGTAGTTAGGATGTTCCCACAACAATACGTCTACTAGGATAGTAAACGATCGTTCGGGCGGACCTGAAGACCCCAGTTCTGCCCTTGCACCGGGACAAACTGGACCTTGTAAACTACTTATATAGGCCAACCAGTAAAAATAAGAACACGCTACTAGCACGAGCAAAGCTAGCAGGTGTTTTGAATCCTCGTGGTCCCAACAGCGGAAGGGTACCAGGCACGGGTAAGCCTTTTACGAGATCACCGAGTGTTCAACACTCGGCTGAAAGAAATAAAAGGGAGGCAATTCAAGCACTCCCAGTCGTGCAAATAGGCAACGATAAGCCGTCACGTAAAACCTCCCGATAATAATCGGCCAATACACAAAGTCTCTTGGCCTTGCCGGATGGACCCTCGCTACAGAGCTTCGAGTTCACCGACAGGCATAACACACTCAAACAAGCTTGACCTGACGCTTACCTTGAAGCCGGACGTCGCTCTGTGTGCTTGAGTGGAAATTCTGTTCTGTATTTAAGCTTACTCTTTCGGGTCTATTCCTAATAAGAAGTCCTAATCAAGTATACAAATATCAAGTGAACAATGATCCGTTATGGATCTTCTTGCATGCCAAGCGTCGTCTGCACCGTCGCATGA
>NW_003306562.1:0-3279 GCF_000142945.1 Phytophthora infestans T30-4
GATATTGCGCGAGCTCGATCCGTCATAGTAACCACCCAGAAACCACTGGCCATGTCTAGAGAGCAGTACCAGAGTACTTTATCCAAATCTTCCAATAGCTCATTGATCAGAGGCATCGGATACACCATCAATCGAGTCAGGCTGTTAACCAGCCGGTAATCAATGCACAGACGTATATCCACCCCGTTCTTCTTGATGATGATTACCACCGGCGACGCCCACGGGGACGTTGAGAAGCTGATGATCCTGGCTTGCAGCAGGCCCTTAATCAGATCCAACAGTTTTTCTCGGAACTGAGGTGCCACCTTCCGCACCCTTTGAGCGATCGGTTTCGCGTCGCCGACATCGATGTCACATTTGACTCCGCGGGCGGCGGGCGGTAACGCATTACCCTTACCGATCAGCAGATGTCGGCTTTCCCAGATCTTCTGACGCAGACGATCCACTTCAGTGGGTTCGTTCGCCCCTGGATCCACTTGGATATCATCAATCGTGACCTCCTCTGTGGTCAGTGGTACCTCCGGGATTACCGCCATACCTTCTCCAAGTTCCTCGGCGTGTAGATCCCCGCCTTCACGGTAGCAGACTTGTTCATGTTCGGTCTTTGTCTGATCCACCCTTGGATCCAGGCACCGCGACTCTCCTTCGACCGTCATCCCTTCTGTCTTCGTGGGGTCGGGTATCCTGGTACTGGGGAAGTCACCGGTCAGATCCAGCCGGTCCTCTAACGAGTCTAAACCCGACGGTTCGGGTTTGACTAGCGTTGCCACTCTCGATAGGGATCCAGGCACTTTATCCAGTGGAAAGCTTGGACCCACTTGTGGATCGGCGGGATCCGGCTGTTCGGCTTTAGCCCTCTGCAATCCTTCGTCCACCGACCCTGCGTTATCTAAGGGCCGACTCTAGGGATCGTCCCCCGTCATGGATCCAACCTTCATTGCTTGGATCTCAACCCGTCGATCTCTCTGCAGGATCTTTCGCGGAGTTGGATATGAAGTCCGATCCACCAAGGGGCCAGTTGGCTCCGCCGGGAGCTCCACCTCTCCGAGAGATTCGATCTCGGTAGTCGCCTCGTACACCAGATTCTGCCATTTCTTTGTAGCGGCGGGATCCCACTGACACATATCCAGGTCGTCTAGGGATACCGTCCTATGCCAACCATCGTCCGATCTCCTCATAATGGTCCAGTAATAATCTCTTGTCGCTGACGTTCGTGACCTGGAGGTATTGCGATCGACCTGGTCCTTGGATTACGGTAGGTACCCATTTCTCGCCCCGAGTGACCCACAGTCTTTCATGTTCCACCCACTTTAACCGGTCTGGCAGCTCCCAAGTTTCCCCGGGCTCGATCCAGGTTGTCTTATCCGCCCTTATGATCCTCATCTTCGCTCCATACAACGGCCGCCGTTCCGCTGAGCTGGATCCGCATCTCGTCAGGAAAACAAAGTGTCCCATCCGCCAGATCCAACCTCACTCCGGCCGGCACCATGAAATCCATCCCAAGGATGGCGTCTTGACCAGCGAGATCCCCGACCCAAATGTCAAACCAATACACCAAACAACCTGCCAGCGTGATCTTGATCCGCGTTCTCCCGTTCGTACGGTACACGCCTTCACCAATCCCAACACAATCTTGGATCCGACTCCCATCCACTTGGCACCCAACCTTACGAGCAAAGGCGGTATCCAGTATCGACACCTCGGCACCACTATCTAGGAGTAGGATTGCTTTTTCATTGTTGATCTTGCCCCCTACCTTGGCTTGTCTGAACCACTTTCCCGGGGCATGGTACTTCCAGTACCCACGGGACCCTCCTGTTAGCAGATCCATCGATCCAACATCCTCCGATCTATAGGATCCAGTGACCAGACAGACCTTAGGTGGATCTGCAGTGACCTCGCCCTTGGTAGGCTCAAACCATCGACCATGTTGGCGTTTCTCCCAATAACCACGTGCCTCTCCTCTGTGTAGATCCAGGGTTGAAGAGACTTCGGATCTGGAAAACTCATCCACTTGGCGCAAACTAGAGACCTTGGCAACTGACACTTCATGTAGATCACGTGTATTATCGACTGGATCTAGGGTCTTGCTACCTGGATCTAGCGATGTCTTGTTCACAAATGCATAAATGCAGTACCTAGAACGCTCGGCTCGTACCGGATTCAAACCCGGCGAGCGTCCTAGTTTAACATCTTCTCGGCCACTTCTGGCAACATCCCTTGGTGCTTGGCTGGATCAAACCATTGGCGGATCTGGTTGTAGAATTCTTCCATCGGGCACTTGCCGACGTCGTGAATCTCGCCACACCCGCGACACACGTAGAAGCAATGATCCCCGGGATGACCTTTCTTGCCACACTTCTCACAGACCCGATGTTTCCAGCATCCAGATTCAGTGTGCTTCCGGGATCCGCACTGTGAACACCTGACTTGTGCTGTCCCGTCCATGAGATCTCGGGATCTGTACATCCCACGGTCCCCGGGTACGGTATCCCCCAGTCGAGAGTTGTCTCCGGTCTTCGCCGTTCGATCGTTTGCGCAGTGAGACAGACTCGACGGTAATCTTCAGGGTCGGAGTCCGAACCGTCGGATCCTGACTCAGTTCCTGAGTCGGGCGCCGTGACTTGGTGGACACGTCGAGCTGGGGCCGTGGGCGTCGGAGCCGTTTGGCGATACTTGCCGGATCCGACCGCCGCCTTCTTCTGGCGGTGTTTCGCGCGATCCACCGCCCGCAGCACTTCCTCAAGCTCATCTGCGTCTGGAAGACGTAGCAGGGTCAGCCTGTCGGCCAGATCCACATCTCCCACCGTCTCGATGAAATGATCCACGTGTTCCCGCAGTACCTTGGATCCCCCATCCTTGATCTTCAACTTGGCCCGTAGACCGGCCACATTTAGTCGGTGTAGGTATTCTAGCGGGGATTCATCCGATCTGCGGCGAGCGTGGTAGTATTGTCGTGCCACCGACACTCCCAATCCACAGTACTGGGTCTGGAAACTGCGCAGCAAATCTGGCCACTTGTTCCTGGTGGATCTGCCCAGCTGCCGATACCAGTTCCTGGCTGGCCCGCTAGCAGATCCGCAAAGGTCAAACACTTCTCAGCATCCGACGCTTGATCTCTCATGAGGGCCGACTTGACTTTGCTGATCCATGTTCTCGCTCGGTCCTCATCTTGATCATTGCCCGTGAACTCCTTCAGATCCGATATGGCTGAGATCCGTACCCTCTGGATCATGGACGATCCACCTGCCCCGGCTGTGGCTGTTGCTACCACTGCTG
>NW_003306563.1:0-3279 GCF_000142945.1 Phytophthora infestans T30-4
CTTCTGTTTTACCCTCTTACTCTGTGGAATGTTTGGCCAAGTTGACCTTTCGCAGGACCGATTTCCCATGTAAAAGGGAAACAGCGTTCTTTTAAAACGCTAGCAAGTGATCCGCGGGTCCTGTGGCCTGGATTTTGCTGCGCATGTTTCAGACCCAGTACAGTGGTATTGGGAGTTTCGGTGGCACGACAATACCTCCCATCCTCGCCGCAGATCGGGATGAAATCCCGCCTGGAATACTACATCGACTAAATGTTGCCGGTCTACCGGCCAAGTTGAAGATCAAGGATGGGGGATCCCAAGGTACTGCGGGGAACACGTGGATCACTTCATCGAGACGTTGGGAGATGTGGATCTGGCCGACAGGCTGACCCTGTTACGTCTTCCCAGACGCAGATGAGCTTGAGGAAGTGCTGCGGGCGGTGGATCGCGCGAAACACCGCCAGAAGAAGGCGGCGGTCGGATCCGGCAAGTATCGCCAAAAGGCTCCGACGCCTACGGCCCCAGCTCGACGTGTCCACCAAGTCACGGCGCCCGACTCAGGAACTGAGTCAGGATCCGACGGTTCGGACTCCAACCCTGAAGATTACCGTCGAGTCTGTCTCACTGCGTCCAACGATCGAACGGCGAAGACCGGAGACAACTCTCGACCGAGGGATACCGTACCCGGGGACCGTGGGATGTACAGATCCCGAGATCTCATGGACGGGACAGCCCAGGTCAGGTGTTCGCAGTGCGGATCCCGGAAGCACACTGAATCTGGATGCTGGAAACATCTGGTCTGTGAGAAGTGTGGCAAGAAAGGTCATCCCGGAGATCATTGCTTCTACGTGTGTCGCGGGTGTGGCGAGATTCATGACGTCGGCAAGTGTCCGATGGAAGAATTCTACAACCAGATCCGCCAATGGTTTGATCCAGTCAATCACCGAGGGATGTTGCCAGAAGTGGCCGAGAAGATGTTAAACTAGGACGCTCGCCGGGTTTGAATCCGGTACGAGCCGAGCGTTCTAGGTATTGCATTTATGCATTTGTGAACAAGACATCGCTAGATCCAGGTAGCAGGACCCTAGATCCAGTCGATAATACACGTGATCTACATGAAGTGTCAGTTGCCAAGGTCTCTAGTTTGCGCCAAGTGGATGAGTTTTCCAGATCCGAAATCTCTTCAACCCTGGATCTACACAGAGGAGAGGCACGTGGTTAATGGGAGAAACGCCAACATGGTCGATGGTTTGAGCCTACCAAGGGTGAAGTCACTGCAGATCCACCTAAGGTCTGTCAGGTCACTGGATCCCGTGGATCTGAGGATGTTGGATCCATGGATCTGCTAACAGGAGAGTCCCGTGGGTACTGGAAGTACCATGCCCCGGGAAAGTGGTTCAGACAAGCCAAGGTAGGGGGCAAGATCAACAATGAAAAAGCAATCCTACTCCTAGATAGTGGTGCCGAGGTGTCTATACTGGATACCGCCTTTGCTCTTAAGGTTGGGTGCCAAGTGGATGGGAGTCGGATCCAAGATTGTGTTGGGATTGGTGAAGGCGTGTACCGTACGAACGGGAGAACGCGGATCAAGATCACGCTGGCAGGTTGTTTGGTGTATTGGTTTGACATTTGGGTCGGGGATCTCGCTGGTCAAGACGCCATCCTTGGGATGGATTTCATGGTGCCGGCCGGAGTGAGGTTGGATCTGGCGGATGGGACACTTTGTGGTGAAGCGCTTTCTCAGAAATAAGAGAATGGGCCTGACGCGGGGTCACTATCCCGAATCGGTGACAATTTCAAGTGATTAGAGAGGATTTGGGTTGGTGGCACGGATACAAGTTGCCTGTGGTGGATTAGCCATGACGAGCAGCACCCCGTATGAAATGACGATGGATCTGGTATGAGCGATGTACGAGAAGGCAAGATCCACCAAGACTTACCTCGGATCCACCCTTACCTGGGTTCACTTAAATGGATATGGGATATACTATACAAGAGTGGATCGGGTGTGGATCCTATGAAGGAAGGATGGTCGGTGCCCTCTGAAGGTGGATCTAGTAGCCACGGCTAATGAAGAGTCAAGATCCACCGCGAGGTACCCCGGATCCCATACTTCCGAGTTCGGGTCCAAGGAGGGAGGATCCCGCATAGAAGGACCTGGATCCAGGGTACAGGGATGAGGGATGCAGTGGATCTGGAACTTTCGTGGGACAATGGAGATCCTAGACGGTTGCAAGATGATGTTGGATGATTGGAGAGCTCGGATTCACGGCGAGTGTACAATTACAGTGAGGTGGATCCAAGCGACCTGGATCCGGATGAGTGTACCCATAATAGGGTGACCATGATGATTACGTCATGGATCCGGCGGATCTGAAGATAACACAGCTGGGATGATGGGTCAAGGGAAGAAGGGACATGCAGCCGAGCCTGGTAAGGGATTTAGCAGATGAAAGACATAGAAGGTAGAAATCCAGGCAGGTATAGGCTTAAATATCAATACAGACTCCAATTTGCACAGTGACACGCAAGTGCCTTCCTGCCCTCAAGAACCGGAACTACATTGGCCGTACGAGCTCCGAGAAGGTTGGGAATTGCGAATCTAGTGTTGGTAGTGATAAGTGGATAATACATTGGCCAGATCCTACAACCTAGTGAGCTTTTCCTTTACTTGTGCAGATCCGACAGGTTAACCGAATTTACTACTTGGTCGGTTACACCCTAGGGGCTCTCAACTTTCAAGATCTCGTCACAGGAAGCAGCAAGTACGACGCAAAGGAACTACAAAGGCAAGGGAACACACCCGCAACGCAACCCTACGGCCAGATCCACGATCTAGGCCCCGGATCCATAAGCTCGAATATTCGCTTAGTATACGGAACTGTGGTGTAGTGATTTCTCCGTGGTTGCGGATTATCACCCGTCGACAAAGACGTGACACCGCCCAAGTTGTTCAAGCGACGAACCCTCGGTCGAGTGATGTACGGAGACGCCAAGGTGCAAGGGACTCGACGGCGTCACCTCCGAGTTTTCAACAAATATCGGATACGGCCCTATGTCACTGAATCCAGGCTGTCCTTATTATTAATAATGGACTGGCCGGATTCGCATTCAGCGGACCATCTACGGTACGAACTCTCAGTGGCGGTTGGGATGAGTTCGCGGAATACTCAGCGACCTTTGGAAGACACGTTAACCGTCTGGGACAAGGCGCGGACCGTTAAAGATGCTCATGCGACAGTGCAGACGACGCTTGGCAGGCAAGAAAATCCATAACGGATCATTGTTCACTTGATA
>NW_003306564.1:0-3280 GCF_000142945.1 Phytophthora infestans T30-4
TTCTCGTCTGTAAATGTCATCATGATTCGACCAGGAAGCCCGCTGCAAGCATCCAGGGGGCAGAAATTATAGGTGGCCTCTAGATCGGTCAGCAGGCTCGTCGCCTAGCGGCATTGCATGCCTCCATGATTGGCGCTGATGGCGTTCACCATCTTGTCCGATCGGCGATGGTTCATGGCCTGTTGAAAAGACGATCAGTCCGGCCTTCAACAAATCCCGTAGCAGCTCGTTAAATTTGCTGAGAAATCGTAGCGGTATGCGTCGAGCACGCTGTTTAATCGGAGCATGCCCCTGCGTGTCGATATCACATACTGCGCCAGCGCATAGGCTGGTGGTGATAATGCATTGCCACTAGCAGTCAGGATGTGCTCGTGGTTCTTCAGCGTTGCAACAAGACGTTCTCAGCGATCGGTCGACAGCTGGGGGTCAGCAATATTTGGCACATTGTAGTCTATCGTTGTGTTGATTTCTTCGGTAAGGTCTGGCAGGAAGGCCAGCTCCTTTGCGTAGTCTTCCAGACCAATGTTGCTAGCTGGGTGCTTGCAGAAATCAATTCTTGTGCCCTCCGTTGCTTCATTTCCTTCGGCTGTTATCACGCGAGCAATCGACATGTACGTCTCGTCCAAGGCCGCGACGGACTCTTCCCTTGACTCAGCGTCGGTATCCGCTTCGATTGGAACGCTCGGTACTGGGTCCAGCCCCTTCACCGCCTGGTTTTCCATCTCTGGACCACCTGCCGAATCTTTGTTCGCAATATTGAATGCGCAGGCAGCCGTCATATCGGGCTGTTGACTTCTGTTCAGTGTCTCGGATGGCCATTGTCTTGACAGTCCGGCATATATCGTGTGTACGCGCTACCGAGGCTTCGTTTGCGTCATTGTTTCCACCGCGGGCTGTCCTATTTGTGTCTGAAGAATTTCCGGAAAATTGGACATCATCCGTGTCCCCGGCAGCCACCCGAGATGCCAAAGAGGCCAACGCTCCTCCATGATCATCGCCCAGCGCTCTGCTCACGTCAGACGATCACCAGCGTCCTTTAGCGAGTCTTCAAGAGTCCTTGTTAGCACTCCACGGGGCTCTACGTAGTCTGGTCGCTCGGCTGCCGAAGGCTGAGTTGCAAGCCATTGTTCGTAAATTTCACATTCACGCTGAAAGAGCTCGCGGTCTCTACAACCTTCGTAGGCCAACACTTGCCAGTCTTGGTACTTCTTGGACTCCAGACGCACATAGTCGTCACCTCGTGGCAAATCCCCATCTGGAATCCACGTCGCGATCGAGTCGTGTGCTGGTAGGTACACAGTTCGATCAGACACGTTGGTCAATCGAATGCTTTGAGGCCGTCCACGTCGAAACCTCGCCACTGACGGGATTAGCTTGTTCGTTCGACGAACCCACAGTACGTGTTCTTCCAGCCCGACTTGACGCTTCGCTAGTCGATATTCTCGCCACTCGTGCGCTTGAATGTCCAACCGCTCGGGTGGCCCGGCGTTAACATGGGAGCCGTATTCTTCGCTGTCGATCATGTTCTTGGTCTTTATCAGCGGGATTTAGACTTTGTGCGGTAATTGCGCCGCGCCGTGGAACAGGTCCAACCGGATCCCAGCTGGGACCATAAAGTCGGTCCCGAGTACCACGTCGACGCCTCCACTATGCGCCATGACCCACATCTCGAATTCGTGCACTATCTCTCATCCGAGCATTATCTTGACGCACGCTCGTCGTGTCGTAGATACCTTGCCTTCGCTAATTCCTTGAATGTCAATACGGCGTCCGTGATCAGGTACATCTCGGAGCCGTAACTGCTGGGCAAAGGCGTCAGTGATCACACTAACGTTAGCTCCTGTGTCAAGGATGATCCTCGTTCGCTGGTCGTATACAGTGCCTTGCACCAGAGCTCTCATTCTGATTCGTCGGTCGAATTTCTTGGCCGACCACCACCCCTGTCTCTCGCCAGGGTTCAAATTTATCATCTTGGAGTGACCCTTGGGCTCGTCTCGCGCTGCACTCGAAACCACGCCGAGCGAACCCTCGCTGATGCCCTCATCGGCATCCGCACACTCCACTCTCTCTCCAACCCATCCACCGAGGACTACTCCTCTCCTTTTCATTTTCCGTCGCGCTCACACTTGTTACATAATTATCAGGCCATTTACTCTGCCCCACGAAAGCAAAGATACACTCTGCTTCCATTGAAGGCTCGGCTAGCTGTGGCAGCTCCATAGGGACCAACCCATGGCAGACTGTCTTGTTTAAATGGCGTTCCTGAACGACGGCCTTGAGCTCTGGTGGGAGTTCCTCCTTCGTGCCCTTAGTACGCACGAATTTGGCAAGGTCTTGGAAGTTGCGGAAAAGTTCGCATTGTCCAGCATCGTGGAATTGTTTGCAGAACTTGCATCGCTTGTTACAGTAGTGGGCGGAGTGAGTCATGCCACCGCACACCGCACATGGTCCGTACTATGAGCGTCGGTTGTCGCGGTTAAGGTCACGTCGACCGCGTTGGACCTGATTGAACCCACGGTCACCACCTCGGCGATCTTGATTGAAGCCATTCTCGCGATCAGGCATGTTTCCACGCGGTTGACCGTTGTCTGAACGTGCGCAGGTGCCTTCAGCAGCTGCACGGCGCTCATTTTCGTTAGCAGCGGCGAGGTATCGGTCGTTTTCATCCAATGAGAAATCACCATCAGTATTATCGGGCTGAAAGTCGCTATACTCATCTTGGACATCGTCGTAAGCGTTCGGATCTTCGTTTGAATACTCGTTGCCCCCTTGAGCAGCTTCACGACCTTCTAATTCAGCTAGTAGGTCGTCCACCGTGGCTTCAATGAGTGTCAGTCTTGGTTTGTTGTGGTTGTCATCGCGGCGACGGTCATCACGTCGGTTGTTGCGGGTGTACGCATCGTCGCGTCGTGCATCTCGACTCTTTGAGTATCGATACTCGCTGTCGCACTTTGCCATTCGTTCCTTGCCCTTGCGAGCGTCTTCGATGATCTCTTCGATCTCGTGAATGTCAGTGGCTCGGGTATGGTAGAGACTCTCCGCCAACTTGTCATCATCATACGTTGCCAGGACGTGTTCTTTCACGTCGCGACCACTATTCTCGAAGTGTAGACGGGTGTTACGAGCGTAGCCATTCAGCCTGTTTATGTAGTCGCACAGATGCTCATTCCGTTCCCGCATTGCAGAGTAGTAACGGGGCAGTGTCGGCTGCGTGAACTGCGAGAAATAATAGCGAATGAACGCATCGCTCAACAGCTTCCATTTGCCCTTCGTCTTCTGA
>NW_003306565.1:0-3280 GCF_000142945.1 Phytophthora infestans T30-4
AGTGCATAAGCTCAAAAGAGAGCGCATATCCACACAACAGCGTGGGGCACGCGTGAACAGAGAGACACGAAACCCAAGTAGATCACGGAAGAGCACAGCCCATTGAAGAACACGACACTCAACCTGTAGTACGGGGTGACGGGAACGTACCCAACCACGATATTTGTACAAAACCACATGAGATTACGGATAGTAAGTGGGTTGACTACACGAAAACACGACGTTCTAGGGTGAACGACGCCCCCACAGCACGCGAGACCAAGAAGCACTATATTTGCGGGCACCTCATCTTTCACAAACCATTCAACTTTCGCGTAGCGGCGGCGAACGGCTAGTCTTACCCCTCTAGTGGAGTGTGTTGTCTGTCCGTCCGTACGTCCGTCCGCGGCTAGGGTTAATTAATGTAACGCAAATGCGGGCGTTCTACTGGCTGCCGAGCGCAGGGAAGGCGGCCTCGATTCTATAAAAAGCTGTCGAGCGTAGGGAAGGCGGCCCCCATTGGCTATGATCAACATTGTGTTTCTTACACATTATATGTGGGCTACCCATCGTACTTAAAATGCGCCACTCAAATTTCATTTTGCTTTCATTTTCAGCTGCGGTATGCAAGGCCACGCGAAGGGTGCTGCCTGTGTACGCGTTAGTTAGCATAATTAACTAGCGCCGATGGGAACTCGCGTACAACACCGCCGCAGGAGCCGCTGCAGATTTTTGTAGGCCCTGGTGACTTATATTTCGGCCTCAATCGAAACTTTAGTACTTATAGGATATATAATGATATTTAGGCTTCGTAGTACTTTCAATTAATAAAACTTACAAAACTTTTGAGTAATACTGTGTTTTGAGAATTTTATATTTTTCTTGCAGACGTTTATAGCAGTACTACAAAAAATTAATTAGTTGCGCAAGAAAAAAAACGCATGTTATTACTAATACGAATCAATTTAAACCAAAGTACCGGTATTATATTTGCGTTAGATAAAGATGCACAATTTATTACTAATATTAAATATTCAAAATGTGAATATAGTGGCTTCCCACCATCCCACCCCACATAACCATGTACACCACTCCGCCGCCGATATAAAAGGATCGTATTCCTTTGTATTCGCGCGCGTAGTGTACGACCTTAAGAGATTGTGCGCACTTTTCACCACGATATGTAGCATACATCAAACAAAATAAAAACAGCGTTTGCGATTGAAGTAGCGCGGAGGCAAGTGGATAAACAAGAACACGAAACACAGAGGAACACCGGCGCACACTATGTACACGATGGGGTAGAGGGAAGAACACGAAGCACAGAAGGCCACGGACGTTGAAAAAGGACTAAATTAATGAAGGCAGCTAGCCATTCTGAAAAGCACGAACCACGGACGAGCACGCTATCATGAAAACTTGGAATGGCAAGAATATGATGGGAGCGTATGGATCACGGAAAGTAACTGAAGTAATGACACCCCAACATGCTGAAAAACACGGGCCACGGAAACGGTAAGGTGCACGGAAAGCAATTCTTCCATAACACCACGGTAGAACATGAAGCACAGACGATGAACCTAACACAAAGCCACAGGAGAGCATAAGCGGGAAATCACCGAGCATTGGAGCACGATACCAGGGTAGAGCCAAGCCACGGAGCACAGTGTTACGGTAGCTCACAATAGCTCGGACGACAGACCAACCACGATACCGCGAGATAATACGATTGCACGGACGGTGGTCCAGCCACTAAACCGTGAGATAACACGCAGCAACGGGAGTTATAGACGGCAAATCGCGGAGCCACAAAAGGCGATTCCACGGCAGATCAGCCACGGAAGCACCGGGGAGCGCTTTTGGATATCACGATTGCACAACGTGGATCAGTATGCCATTGTTGAATATAATAACACGGGAAACACAGATGCACTACGCGAGCACGAAAGCATAGGATGGCAGAATTATACTGCGCTCGCATGATAGCGCGATAACGCGGTCGATGAAGTCACACCCAGGAGAGCACGTTACACGGGGGACGGGATCCATATAACTACGGAATAGCACCCGTCGGCGAGGGTACCGTCGATGAGACGCCATGGACCATGAAATGAATATTGAACACTAAACCTGTAAACCCACTTCAAGACCTTGGGAACACGGAAAAAATAGCAGGCACGAAAAGGGTGTCGTACTACTTGAAAAGCATGAACTCAAAAGAGAGAGCGCATTAACGGGAAAAGGGCAATATCCACGGAGGAACATTAGACGCCAACCAGTAGTACGGAGCAACGGACGCGTACGAATTAACGATTTCGTACACTGCCACATGAGACTACGAAATGACAGGTGTTTTAAGTACACGACACAAACATCGCACCGGGGATGGCCGAAGCCTCGGGGTACAAGATCAGACTGAAAGCACACAACACACGAAGTACTTAAAATTGCGGCCACCTTACCTCCAACAAACCATGCCACTCCGCCGCGTAGCGGCGGCGAACGGCTAGTCTTACCTCCCTAGTGGAGTCTGGTGTGCGTCTGTCAGTCCGTCCGAGGGTAGGGTTCTAAAATGTAACGCAAATACGCGCGTTCTACTGGCTGCCGAGCGCAGCGAAGGCGGCCTCGGTTTGCTAAAATCGAATTATGTGGTGTACACACTGTATGTGGTCAACACATCGTACTTAAAATGCACCGTTCAAATTTCATTTTGCCCCCATTTTTAACGCTGGAGCGCCACCTCACGCAAAGGGCGCTGCCTGTGCGCGCGTTAGTTAGCATTGGTAGAAGGCGCCAACGCGCACACACGTAGTATATCGTCGTAGGAGCTGTTTGAAAAAATTGTAGGCCTTGGTGACTTATATTTCGGCTTAAATGAAGCCTTTAGTACTTATTGGTTATAATATGATTTGTTTTAGCTTTGTAGCATTTTTTTTACTTTCTAAGATAATTTTGCTTAGTACTAATCTAAAGTCTCATATTATTGCTTGCAGACGTTTGTAGTAGTACTACACAAAATTAATTTAGTAGCGCTTATCAAATTAAATGCACTTTATATCTAATACTAATAACCTTAAAGTATTGTATCATATTTGCGTTAGATGAAGATGCACAATTTATTATTAATATTAAATATTTAAAATATGAATATAGTGGCTTCCACCGCACATAACCATGTACACTTCTCCGCCACTAAAAAAAAGAACGTTTTCTTTGTATTAGCGCGTATTTTGCACCCCTAAGACGCATGAGCGCCCTCTCGAACACGATACGTAACATACATGCAGTGCAGTGAATGCAC
>NW_003306566.1:0-3280 GCF_000142945.1 Phytophthora infestans T30-4
TGCACAGTATCACGCAAGTGCCTTCCTGCCCTCAAGAACCGGAACTACATTGGCCGTACGAGCTCCGAGAAGGTTGGGAATTGCGAATCTAGTGTTGGTAGTGATAACTGGATAATACATTGGCCAGATCCTACAACCTAGTGAGCTTTTCCTTTACTCGTGCAGATCCGACAGGTTAACCGAATTTACTACTTGGTCGGTTACACCCTAGAGGTTCTCAACTCTCAAGATCCCGTCACAGGAGGCGGCAAGTACGACTTAAAGGACAACACAAAGGCAAGGGAACACACCCGCAAGGCAACCCTACGGCTAGATCCACGATCTAGGCCCCGGATCCATAAGCTCGAATATTCGCTTAGGATACGGAGCCATCCACGGACGCAGAGTGAAGATTTTCCACTGCTGCTCCACCCCATCCCCACGTCTCGCCAAGACACTCAAGCTTCACCACTTGAACTCTTCGGAAGTTACCGAGAGAGCAGATCCCGCCCTACCGACGGGTACACAAGGTGAGGAAAGTTCAGCAGAACACGGATCATCGGGGGACCCCCTCCGTTAGTCGGTGTCTGGGCGCAGTTGGTAAGTTGGATCTGGCAATCTCGCAGATTTTGCTGATCCCGCTACACCACAGTAGTGGGCGGAGTGACTCATGCCACCGCACACCGCGCATGGTCCGTACTGTGGGCGTCGGTTGTCGCGGCTGAAGTCACGTCGACCGCGTTGGTCCTGATTGAACCCACGGTCACCACCTCGGCGATCTTGATTGAAGCCATTATCGCGATCAGGCATGTTTCCACGTGGTTGACGGTTGTCTGAACGTGCGTAGGTGCCTTCAGCAGCTGCACGGCGCTCATTTTCGTTAGCAGCGGCGAGGTATCGGTCATTTTCATCCAATGAGAAATCACCGTCCGTATTATCGAGCTGAAAGTCGTTGTACTCATCTTGGACATCGTCGTAAGCGTTCGGATCTTCGTTTGAATACTCGTTGCCTCCCTGAGCAGCTTCACGACCTTCTAATTCAGCTAGTAGGTCACCCACCGTGGCTTCAATGAGCGTCACTCTCGGTTTGTTTCGGTTGTCATCGCGGCGACGGTCATCACGCCGGTTGTTGCGGGCGTACCCATCGTCGCGTCGCGTATCACGACTCTTGGAGTATCGGTACTCACTGTCACGCTTGACCATTCTCTCCTTGCCCTTGGGAACATCTTCGATGATCTCTTCGAGCTCGTGAATGTCGGCGACTCGAGCATGGTAGAGACTCTCCGCTAGCTTGTCATCATCGCATGTTGCCAGGAACTGCTGTACGCGTTCTTTCGCGTCGCGACCACTCTTCTCAAAGTGTAGACGGGCAGTCCGTGCGTAGCCATATAGCCTGTTTATGTAGTCGCACAGATGTTTATTACGTTCTCGCTTGGCGGAGTCGTAACGCGACAGTGCCGTCTGAGTGAGCTGCGAGCAGTAGTAGCGGATGAACGCGTCGCTCAGCAGCTTCCACTTGCGCTTCGTCTTCTTCGGAAGTTGACGGAACCAATGAATGGCTCCGTCCCGGAGACTTAGCTCAAATGGAATGCACCATTTATCGGCATCTGTGTGGGTTCCAGTCATTTCATAGACGAACCCACGGAGCCACTGCATACAGTTCTCGCTCTTGTTGCGAGGGCCTGAGAATGCGATCCAACGGTCGGTGCGATGCCATTTCAATCCTCGGTGTAGGGTCCACGTCGCTCAGCGTCGCCAGCTCATTCATCTGACGCATCAACTCGACTTGAGGATCTTCCTCGTCGAATGTACGCATCAACTCGACTTGAGGATCTTCCTCGTCGAATGTACGCACCAAAATGTCATCGTCCCTGGACGAACCATCGCTGTCGACTTGACGACGTCCGGCACCACCTTTGGGAGCTCGCGGACCACCTCGGCGACCGAACGAACCCTCGTTACTAGCGTAAATACGTTGCATACGGCTCTCCGAACGTGGCGTAACCATGTGCGAGTCTTGAAAGTACGGTGAAGCTTCGGTAGTGCCTAAGGCACCACGCTCAGCTCCACGCTTGGTCGGAGGAGTACGAACGAGTCGTTGGGGTGTCGGCGGCAGTGGAATCGTGGACGGATCACACCAGTCTTCCTGCGCCGGAGTGCGCCGCGAATAATCACGCGGCGGCCGAGAACAAGATCTCCAGTCTGCGCGACCCCGCGAACGTAATCGAGAACGACGCAGCTGGCGATCGCGCGAGCGCGACCGAGAACGACGACCCGAGTTCTCGTAATCCCAACGGAGCGGCGGAGATGCGCTTCGTCGAGATGAGTGTCGGCGCGAGCCGGCGCGACTAGTGGCGCTGGCTTTTTCGGACAGCGAGCGACGGAAACGCTGGATCCAGGCGTTCTCGCGATCACTGAGCGGATGCTCGGCGACATGGGCTCTCCACTCGTCCGTAGTCGGGCGAGACGACACACACCTCCTGCAGCCTTCAGCAACTCGCACGTAGCAGATGCGGTCGTCGGCGTTCCAAGCGCTGTCGCAGATTCGTACGCGCAGCTCGCCCAAGGAATGGCCCCCGATGATTTCTTCCCGGTATGCGATGCAGTTGACGAGTTTCTCTTCCTGCGCTTGCGTCCGGGTCCAGCGCCGGATGAAGGCGCACCTCGACTCCTGCAGCGCACTGTGGTCGACGCCGTCCACCGGCTTCTGGCGCAGCGCACGAAAACGCCGGAAGAGGTCCTTCATCTCGTCCAGAGGTTCCGGATCTTGCGCTCCGGAGATGTCATACAGCGGCCAGAGTCTCAGCACTTCGTCCATCACGTGGGTGCCGCGTGCCGCTGTCGTCGCGCTCATCAGCGACGTCGCCGTCGCGGGAATCTGCTGCTGCTACTGCTCCATCGTCCGCGCCTGTTGTCTGCTGTGCAAGTCGTGCTGTACTTCTCCTGCGTGGCGCAGGATCTGTCTCGTCCCCGCCTCGTTCGTTCCTGTTGGTCACGATTTCCTTCTCGTTTCCCTTTTGATTGATTTGTTCTCCGCCCGTCGCTTATGTTGCGTAAGTGCAACTTTAAGAGGGGAGTGATGTAGTGGGCCACACCATTACATAAGTAGGTAGATTTATATTACTAAAGTAGGTGCAGCAGCACACGGCTAGCGTGTGCTGAGCTGCCGTCATCCTATTGGTTGATATATGGGGAGCCAGACCCATTATCAACCAATAAGGAGTTGACGTGTATTTGAGTGGTCAGGGCCCTAAATAAAAACAGAGTTGATTTTCCTTCAGACTAAGCACTTAGTTCAGAA
>NW_003306567.1:0-3281 GCF_000142945.1 Phytophthora infestans T30-4
TCTCTACCGCTTCCTCCAACGACTGCGTTCGCTGGTGTCGCTTGCTGTCCGGACTCAAATTCTTGACGCGGCGCAGTGTCTCCCCATCGTCTCCACCCTCGGGACGGATGCTCCTCGATCCGTAACTTCTTTCTCCTTGAAAGCTCCCCGATGTCATCTTCATCGTGGCTGCGTCTCCCTCCGTCGAAGACGTCTTCCATGAAACTGCGCATCGCGGCTCACTAGCACACGACCGCTCTTGATCTCCTCGAAACGATACGCTTTCTCCGTGTTCCGAGTACCCCAGAAACCGACACTTCACTGCTCGAGCGTCCAACTTGGTGCGTTTCTGCTTCGGAACCGTCACATACGCATGGCAACCGAACACCTTCAGGTTCGCCAGCAGTGGTTTCTTACCGGTCCATACTTGGTGCGGTGACTTGTCATGGCTGATGGCACGTGTGGGACACCGGTTACGTAGAAACGCAGCGGTCATTACCGCTTCACCCCAATACGACTTGGCCAAACCAGCATGCTCCAACATGCAGCGCGCACATTCCACCAGCGTCCGGTTCATCCGCTCGGCGACACCGCTTAGTTGAGGCGTGTACGGAGGTGTAAACTTCTGCACGATACCACGACGCTTGCAGAACTAAGCCATCTCGCCCGACGTGTACTCGCCACCGTTGTCACTACGAAGCGTCTTGACGACTTTGCTGGTCTGTGTTTCCGCAAATGCGACATACTCAGCAAACTTGTCGGCCACTTCTGACTTGTTCCGGAGCAAATACACCACACAGAAGTGCGAGTACTCGTCGATGAACGTGACAAAGTAGCGTTTGCCACTGAATGTCGACGTCTGCATGGGACCACACACATCACTGTGAACGATTTCCAGCAGTTTCTTGGCTGGGTGACTTGGACATGTAGCTCACTCGCGTCTGCTTGCCGAGTGCACATCCGTCGCACAGCTCCCACTGTTTCACCGACGTCATGTTGATGCCTGAAAAGGAAGGTCGTTTGTGCACTAGATGATAAAATGCAAAGTGATTGATTTATTGGAGCTTACTCTGTCTTACGTCCTAGTCTGCATCCAATCATTTGGTGCATCCAATCATGGACTCGTCCAATCATCCTGTTCGTCCAATCATCTGTTTGCGCATACATCCGTTTGCGCAATTGACTTACCGTAAACATCGCGGGGTCCTTGTAAACCGGTTTTACTGGTATGCCGAAGCTGGACGAGACGCCTTCTTGACAACACTCCCACTCGACTCGACCGCGCTTGGTGGCTTGATACCCAGCTTGTTGCGAAGATATTCGAACTGCACCGCGGTAATCGGCTTGGTCATCAGATCCGCCTTCATGTCCTTCGTCGAGCAGTACTGCAACACCACTTGGCCATCTTCAACCTTCTCGCGCACGAAGTGGTAGCGAATGTCGATGTGCTTGGTGCGCTTGTGAAACTCGGGGTTCTTGGCCAGCGCAATCGACCCTTGATTGTCCTCGAAAATCATGACAGAATCCTCGTTCTTCATTTCGCCAAGTTCACACAGGAATGCCTTGAGCCAGATCGCTTCTTGAGCAGCTTCCGTTAACGCCATGTACTCCGCCTCCGTCGATGACAGCGCCACCGTGCGCTGCTTCTTGCTTCTCCAACTAATGCATCCGCCGTTCATCATGAACGCGTAGCCGCTTGTACTGCGTCGAGTCTCGACGTCACCAGCCCAATCCGCATTTGGAGTCCTTCTTCACTTGTTTCTTGAAACTCGATGCCGTGCGTCTTCGTACCTTGAATGTAGCGGAGGACGCGCTTGAGTGCTTGCCAGTGTGTGGGACACGGGTCCGCCGCGAACTGGCTAAGAACTCCCACTGCCGCAGCGAGGTCCGTGTTAACGGTGTAGAGGTGTTGGAACGAAGCTTGGGGACTGAACGGAGTGACTTCTGCACTTGGTGCGGAGACCGGAGTGAAGGCACTTAAGCGGAAGAAGGAAGATTCGAAAGTGATTGATTGATCGGGGCTTACACACTCCTCACTACCTAGGTCATCCAATCATTCTGTACTCGTCCAATCATTCTACTCGTCTAATCATGGGTGGTATAAACAACTTACCATAATCACAGCGGGATCGTATTGGACCGGTTCAGGTTGACCGGTTAATGGGTACAGCTGGTACACAGTACCAAGACCAGCAACCCTCAATACCCCCCCCCCCCTCAATGCGAACACGCGTGGATGCCGAGAGCAGCTGCAAGGTCCATGTGACGAGGCCCTGGGAGCGCCTTCGTCATGATGTCAGCCAGCATCACAGAAGTCTCGCAATACTCGAGCTTGACTTCACCACGTTTGACTTCATCGCGGATGTGTGGTGAAGTGCTTTCTCAGAAATAAGAGAATGGGCCTGACGCGGGGTCACTATCCCGAATCAGTGACAATTTCAAGTGATTATAGAGGATTTGGGTTGGTGGCACGGATGCAAGTTGCCGGTGGTGGATTAGCCATGACGAGCAGCACCCCGTATGAAATGACGATGGATCTGGTATGAGCGATGTACGAAAAGGCAAGATCCACCAAGACTTACCTCGGATCCACTCTTACCTGGATTCACTTAAATGGATATGGGATATACTATACAAGAGTGGATCGGGTGTGGATCCTATGAAGAAAGGATGTAGGTGCCCTCTAAGGTGGATTTGAGTAGCCAGGCTAAACGAGGATTCAGATTCCACCCGGAGTGGACCCGGGTTTCCCCTGTCTTGGAATTAGAAATCCAAGGGGAGGGGATTTCCCCCCTTTAAGGGGACCCGGTTCCCGGGTTTGAAGTTAGGAGGAGTGCCGGGGATTCTGAGACCTTGGGGGGGAACAGGGGAATTCACAAAGCTTTGGGAGAAATTTTTGGGAGGATGGGGAAATTTCGTTTTCCCGGGAGAGTTTAACACTTTCAAGGGAGAAGGGTTTCCCCCCCCCCAACCCCCCTTTTTTTCCGGAATGAGTGTACCCATAATAGGGTAACCATAATGATTACGCCATGGATCCGGTGGATCTGAAGATAATACAGCTGGGATGATGGGTCAAGGGAAGAAGGGACATGCAGCCGAGCCTGGTAAGGGATTTAACAGATGAAAGACATAGAAGGTAGAAACCCAGGCAGGTATAGGCTTAAATATCAATACAGACTCCAATTTGCACAGTGACACGCAAGTGCCTTCCTGCCCTCAAGAACCGGAACAACATTGGCCGTACGAGCTCCGAGAAGGTTGGGAATTGCAAATCTAGTGTTGGTAGTGATAACTGGATAATA
>NW_003306568.1:0-3286 GCF_000142945.1 Phytophthora infestans T30-4
TCATTTCCGATCGACATCGCTTCAAGCGACTCGGAGTGCAGGGCCCGGGCTCCTCCCGACAAGGCCCGTGGAAGAGTGTATCACATCTTCGATGACGAGACAGGTTTACCCGTCAAGGCATCTGTGTCCACTTGGAACCGTTGCCAGAGGTTGCGGAGATACTGAACCTCGAGGAAATGACGGCTGAGTCTTTCCTGGCCAACCTCAAGGCTGGAGAGATTGCTGAGATGGTACTCATGAGACCTGAGACCACTCAGGAGGAGCTGAACTCCTCCTCTGTCTTGGACGAGAACGTCCTGGAAGACCTGAACAAGCAGCGTCAGGCGCGCTTGGGTTCTGAGATTCTCAAGAACCCCAAGGATCCGGTGTATCCTTTGGTGACGGAGTATGCGGACGTGGTGAACAAACACCCACCGACCCAACTCCCAACGGATCGAGGCGTACGGCACGAGATTGATCTCGTGCCCGGCACAAAGTATTGTGTCACGAGGCAATGGCCTCTCCCGCGCGAGCAGTGCGAGGTCATTGATGCCTTCTTCGCCGCGAAAGCGAAGGCAGGCATGGTGCGGGAATCGAAATCCCCGCACTCGACGCCGACTTTCTGCGTTCGGAAGCCGAACGTAAAGTGGCGTCTGGTTCACGCTTATAACAAGCTGAACAACGCAACGGTGCCGGCCCAAACACCGATCCCACGAAAGGATGTGTTGTTGAACAACATGGCCGGGAGCGTACTGTACAGTGCGCTGGATTTTGGTAGACGGATACTACCAAATCCTGATGCGAGAGAGTGACATCCCGCTCACCGCGGTAAGCACTCCAAGCGGCATGCTTTGGGAGTGGCTCGTCATGCCGCAGGGCTTGTCTAACGCCCCGGCGACGTTCAATCGCCTGGTGACGCAATTGTTCCGCCCTTTGCGTACCTTCGTACAGACGTACTTCGACGACATAATTCGTCTCTTACCCTGCCGCGGGGAGGAGAGAAAAAACCCCCCTGTGAGGTGGCTTTCTAGAAACACCTCCGCCGAGAGGTGGGACCTAATGCGAGGGAAACAGCTCTACGCCAACATCGAA
Source organism: Phytophthora infestans T30-4 (assembly GCF_000142945.1). Taxonomy (NCBI): domain Eukaryota; phylum Oomycota; class Peronosporomycetes; order Peronosporales; family Peronosporaceae; genus Phytophthora; species Phytophthora infestans. The sequence continues at coordinate 1,072 of NW_003306568.1, forward strand.
CAGTGCGTTTTCGCGTCACCAGATATTATAGTTTCTCGGTTGCTTCGTCAGCAACGTTGGGCGTTCGGGCTGACCCAGACAAGGTCAAGGCCATAGCAGCATGGCCGACGCCCCGATCCCAGAAGATCTTCGAAAGTGGGTTGGGCTTGGCCAACTATCTTCACAAGTACAGCGCTGGGTACGCGGGCTTCGCTAAGCCCTTGTCGAGCCTCCTTCAGAAGGACGTCGAATGGTCGCTGGGAACAAGAGCACCAGGATGCTTTTGACAGCATCAAGGCTAGTCTCCAAGAGGCCCCTGTCCTGGCTCTGCCGGACGAGACGAAGCCGTTTAGCGTCGTCTGCGATGCCTCCGATTACGCCATCGGGTTGTGCATTGCTGCAGGACGACACGGCTGGACAGGAACGAGTCATCTCATTCCAGTCCAGGCAGCTCAAAGCCGCCGAGCGGAACTACCCTGTCCATGACAAGGAGCTCCTGGCAATGAAATATGCCCTTGTGAAGTTCCGTGTTCACCTTCTGGGCTCTACGCCCTTTGTGATCTACACAGACCACGCGTCCTTGAGGACGGCGACTAACTCGCCTCACCTCTCCCAACGGATGGCGAGGTGGCTGTCCTTCTTCGCGGAATATAACTTCCGCGTCGAGTACAAGCCGGGCAAGCTCAACGTGCTTGCGGACGCCCTCTCTAGGCGTCCCGACTATGAGTTGGCCCACATCACGCGGGTGACAACGGATCTATATGATCGGATACGCATGGCGTATCGGGACGATGAGGCTGTCGCGCCTATCGTCAAGTTCCTTAAGGCCGGAACGAGCGCGAAGTCCGACTGGCTCTCGTCGCGACAGCGCTCACGGCTCCACCGATATGAGTTGAAGGAGGGCCTCCTCTATTATCGGGTAGAGCCCACTGATCCTCCACGGGTGGTTGTACCCAACGACGAGGATCTGAAGTTCGACATCCTCGCGGAGGCGCATGACGCGCCCTCCAGCGGCCACTTGGGCCGCGAGAAGACCTTTCTGTCGGTCTCTCAGTCCTTCTGGTGGACCCACATGTACAAGTGGGTCGCCCGGTACGTCAAGACATGTGAAACATGTCAGCGGGTTAAACCCGCAGGGCACTCTTCGGCTCCACTACAGAGCCTGCCCGTACCGGCTGATTGTTGGAAGTCGATGAGTCTTGACTTCATCTTTGGGCTTCCCGCCGACGGACACGGCAACACCGGAATTTTGGTGTTCGTGTGTCGGCTGAGCAAGATGGTACATCTTGCTCCAGTTCCCGTCACTGTGACGGGCGAACAAACCGCAAGGTTGTTCGTCGATGGCGTGTTCCGCTATCACGGTCTCCCGGAGACGATTGTCTCGGACCGAGACCCGCGGTTTACTGCTGCGTTTTGGAAAACGCTGTTCCCTTTACTGGGAACTCGTCTGCAGATGTCCACTGCGGATCATCCGCAGACAGACGACCAAACAGAGCGCGTCAATCGAGTGCTCGAGGACACTCTGCGCAGTGTGTGCGCGGCAGCGCCACGTACGTGGTCGACGCAGCTTCCAGTTGTTGAGTTTGCGCTCAACAACGCGGTGCACGCGTCCACGGGGTTCACGCCGTTCTACTTGAACGGCTTCCGCCACCCCAGAGTGCCTCTCACTCTTCGAGGAAACACTGACTCCTCTATTCTAAGTGGGGGAGATGCTCGGAAAGCCCGTTCCTCCCAGGTCTCGGATGTGAGGCCAGTTTCGCTGCGAAAACAGGTGGAATCCTTTATGGATACCAAGCTGAACATTGTCAGCAGGGTCCGCGATGCCATGGCAGCGGCCCAAGATAAACAAAAGGAGTACTCAGACAAACAAGGAAGAGGAAACTTAAGTATATTTGAGGTTGGTGACTTAGTGTTGCTAGACACGAGGAACCTACCTCTAGACACTGTTAACTCTGTCGGCAGCAACAAACTGAAGCACCGCTTCATCGGACCTTTTGCAGTCCTGGCCAGACATGGTGCGTCGTACATCATCGACCTTCCAAAGTCAATGAAGACGCACCCGACGTTCTATGTCGGACGTCTTAAGCGGTACTTTGACCCGCAGGGGGTTGCTGACTCGCAGACCCCCCTTGACCCAGCTCCTCGAAGCGAGGGCCGGTCACAGTCGTCGACGAGGGCGTCAGAGCAGGCACCCAAGCCTCGGTCGGGACGGCAAGGCTGCGGTCAAGACCGTACG
>NW_003306569.1:0-3286 GCF_000142945.1 Phytophthora infestans T30-4
CTTGTTCCTCATTGAGCTTGGTGCGCCAGGCCAACAAGCAAATATGAACTATAAGAAGCTAACTTCAAATATTTGTTATTGACAGAAAGACAATTGAAATCTTTGTGAATTGGGGATGCTTTTGGCCCCCGAACCAAGGATGCTGTCTCGATAATCAGAATATGGAATGAGGTTCGTCTTTGCGCTTTTGCTCTCATCTAACCTGCCAACATTTCGAATTCCGAATTCTGATTCTTCGCGTAGCCCTGAATCTGACACGGATGGGTCGTGGTTTTCGAGTTTTCGTTGTTTGGCGATGTGCAAACTGTTCTCTGTTCTCAAGTCTGAAACCTCATAAGCTATATCTCACCGCGATATCTAACATGTCTTAAATGTGTCCCGTCAAATCCGTACAAAGGATCCGTACAAAGGATTTGACGGGCCACATTCAAAACATGATATATATCGTGGAGTGACATTGATTTGAGTTTCTCGAGATGTAAATGGAAATAATATCACTATCGCAAGCTCCACAACAGCGACCGTTAGCTCTCATGAAGACGCCTTTAATCTTAAACTTGATCTTAATCGGGCTCACGGCACTCATGAGTTGGTGGAAGGCCAAGTGCTCAGCTCAATGAAAACTGCGAATTACTACATGAAAGACTACCGCTTCAACACCAACCGACGTGTCGTAAAGCGTCCGAATGGAGGTGGTAAAAGTGCGGACTATGATAGCACTTACTCAGTATGTTATTAATGTCAGCGGCTCTCTATAGACGGAATCTCGGAAATAGGAAATACGAGTATTTCATTTCATCGGTCAACATTATCCACTCTGATGGATGCACCTCGTTTAAAAAGCATCAGAACGGCGACTCCAGCAACTCGTCAAATTTACTAGTGCGCTCGCCGCCAACAAAAAGACCTCTAGAAGGCAAGTTCAAGGGCTATTATTGGAGAGAGACAAATTGAATCTTTAATATTTGAGAAGCGTTCTGTACCGAGCCAAAGATGCTGTTCTCGATAATCAAGATATTGAACAAGGTTCGTCTTTCGCTTTGCTTCCACCTCTACTGCAACATTTTGAATCCCGAATTCTGATTCTCGCGTGGCCTTGAATCTTGACACGGATGGGCGTGGTTTTCGAGCTTTCGTTGTTTGGGATGTGCAAATTGAGCTCTGTCTTCATGTCAGAAACTCTCAAAGCTATATCACACCACGATATCTAACATGTCTTAAATGTGTCCCGTCAAATCCGTACAAAGGATCCGTACAAAGGATTTGACGGGACACATTCAAAACATGATATATATTGTGGAGTGACATTGATTTGAGTTTCTCGAGATGTAAATGGAAATAATATCACTATTGCAAGCTCCACAACAGCGACCGTTAGCTCTCATGAAGACGCCTTTAATCTTAATTGTGATCATAATCGAGCTCACGGCACTCATAAGTTGGTGGAAGGGCAAGTGGCTCACCTTCGCCGGAAAAAATAGAGGGGAATATATTCGCCGGAAAGAATAAAGCCTTCAAAACCCAACGCAGTGTCCTAAAGCGTCCGAGTGGAGGTGTTAAAAGTGCGGACTACGATAGCAGCTACTCGATATGTCATTAATGTCAGCGGCTCTCTATAGACGGAATCTCGGAAATAAGAAATACGAGTATTTCATTTCATCGGTCAACATTGTCCACTCTGATGCATGCACCTCGTTTAAATTAAAAAGCATCGGAACGGCGACTCCAGAAACTCGTCACATTTACTAGTGCGCTCGCCGCCAACAAAAAGACCTCTAGAAGGCAAGTCCAAGGGCTGTTATTGGAGAGACACAAATTGAATCTTTATTATTTGGGAAGCGTTCTGTACCGAGCCAAAGATGCTGTTCTCGATAATCAAGATATTGAATAAGGTTTGTCTTTCGCTTTGCTTCCATCTCTACTGCAACGTTTTGAATCCCGAATTCTGATTCTCGCGTGGCCTTAATTCTTGACACGGATGGGCGTGGTTTCGAGCCTTTCGTTGTTTGGGATGTGCAAATTGAGCTCTGTCTTCATGTCAGAAACCTCAAAGCTATATCACACCACGATATCTAACAGGTCTTAAATGTGTCCCGTCAAATCCGTACAAAGGATCCGAACAAAGGATTTGACGGGACACATTCAAAACATGATATATATCGTGGAGTGACATTGATTTGAGTTTCTCGAGATGTAAATGGAAATACTATCACTATCGCAAGCTCAACAACAACGACCGTTAGATTTCATGAAGACGCCTTTAATTGATCTTAATCGGGCTCACGGCAATCATGAGTTGGTGGAAGGCCAAGTGCTCAGCTCAATGAAAACTGCGAATTACTGCATGAAAGACTACAGCTTCAACACCAACCGATGCGTCGTAAAGCGTCCGAATGGAGGTGGTAAAAGTGCGGACTACGATAGCAGTTACTCAGCATGCTATTAATGTCAGCGGTTCTCTATAGACGGAATCTCGGAAATAAGAAATACAATATTTCATTGCATCGGTCAACATTGTCCACTCTGATGCATGCACCTCGTTTAAAAAGCATCGGAACGACGACTCCAGCAACTCGTCACATTTACTAGTGCGCTCGCCGCCAACAAAAAGACATCTAGAAGGCACGTTCAAGGGCTGTTATTGGAGAGAGACAAATTAAATCTTTATTATTTGGGAAGCGTTCTGTACCGAGCCAAAGATGCTGTTCTCGATAATCAAGATATTGAATAAGGTTTGTCTTTCGCTTTGCTTCCATCTCTACTGCAACATTTTGAATCCCGAATTCTGATTCTCGCCTGGCCTTGAATCTTGACACGGATGGGCGTGGTTTTCGAGCTTTCGTTGTTTGGGATGTGCAAATTGAGCTCTGTCTTCATGTCAGAAACCTCAAAGCTATATCACACCACGATATCTAACAGGTCTTAAATGTGTCCCGTCAAATCCGTACAAAGGATCCGTACAAAGGATTTGACGGGACACATTCAAAACATGATATATATCGTGGAGTGACATTGATTTGAGTTTCTCGAGATGTAAATGGAAATACTATCACTATCGCAAGCTCAACAACAACGACCGTTAGATTTCATGAAGACGCCTTTAATTGATCTTAATCGGGCTCACGGCAATCATGAGTTGGTGGAAGGCCAAGTGCTCAGCTCAATGAAAACTGCGAATTACTGCATGAAAGACTACAGCTTCAACACCAACCGATGCGTCGTAAAGCGTCCGAATGGAGGTGGTAAAAGTGCGGACTACGATAGCAGCTACTCAGCATGTTATTAA
>NW_003306570.1:0-3287 GCF_000142945.1 Phytophthora infestans T30-4
TAGAAGACTTCAGTCTGGCAGAGGGTCTCGAGGCAGACGACAGCTCGGCATCCTAGTCAGACGTGCAACAGTCGCCAGCAACCAGATCGGTTCCTTGTGCACAAGCGTATGTGCATTGAATACTGGTTCGAGTCAAGAACATCGCAGATAAGAAGCAGGTCAAAGTCACACAAGGACTTACCTCCCACTCTTTTCGTCGAGGAGCTGCCATGCACGACAACGATGGACATCTTGCAGAAAACTGGAATATAGACCGGAGCGGTTGGCAGCTTGACCGCGTCAATAAGGCGTTTGGGTACATGTTGGGTACAACGCAGGCAGATCAGCAAGTTGCGCGTGTCCTGAGCCGAATGAAAACCAAAAGAAGGCGCACGTCTTCCTTTCGTTGCGTATCTGGGAGCCGTCTGTGCTGTTCCGCGCCCAAGCACTGCATGGTCTACTTTTCACGAGCTCCCATGAGCTTTGCAGAGCCTGGCATGAACCTAAACGAAGACGTAGCAGAGGTCTTGTCAGCCACCCTCATCATGCACTACCCCGACATGCTGCTGCTCTCACGCGAAGGAGCACTGGTTGCCCGCATTCGGGCGGCCATGTCAGCACGAGCCATCGGAAAAGCGGAAGTAGCAGCACAATCCGCCGTGCTTTCATGCCACCATCAGCGATAACCAAGCCCAGCGTTAGCGACTCTCACTCTGCTGAGGTGTTAAGCCTCATGAAGCGCCAGTCCGAGCAGATCAGCGTTTTAATCCTGCAAAATCAGCGCCTAGAGGAACGACTGCTAGCTGTAGAGGCGAAATTGCACTCACCGTCGGCTCCAGCCAAAACTGTTGCGGGTTGTGTATCACAGCCTGACCAACAAATTGCCATCCGAACTGTTCGTCCGAAGAAGAAGGGCTCGCAGTCTCTTGCAGCAGTCTGGTACGAATGGTTTACGGCCGAGCCCCGCGTTTATGCCTCGCGCTCTGTGAAGAAAACGACGCTGTACGAGCTTAGACACACCGCAGGCTACATGATGCTTTTCTTACCTCATGGATTTTCACTTGATGCTTCGTCTCCTGCGTTCAGGAGTGAGGTGGTCGCGCTTGGTGAGAAAGCGCAAGTGAGCACGCGGGACTTCTTGAAGACGAACGGGTCCTCAGCAGCAGCAGCGGGTACGGCACTGAAAGCCCTTCGCAATCTACACAAGGCTGGAAAGCTTTTGACGCACATATAACCCAGTTCCACGAGCGTGCTGAGCGTGGTGACGTTGTCGATCCAACACCACCTTCGGCGCTGCCAAAATTCATTCGTAACAACCCCCCCCCCAAGCGCTGAACCTGTAGTACACATAATACAGTTAAGTAACAGCACCAGATCTCACCTTACGCTTTGAACAGTATAATTCCTGGCAATAGATAACAGCTTCCGCACTAACGCATTATCTTATATTACAAACAAAGCTGCAACAGCAAGTTAGAAACGACATGCTCACTCATGTTATGCAGCAGCAAAGACTTACCATATTTAATACTAGTGTGGCCTCGATGTAGGTCGTAGATAGTCTTCGGCCGCATCCAGTAGCATTCCGCTCGCCCTTACGGGTTATTTCACTTCACATGATTCATCTACGGGGGCGGCAACGGCGGGAGTAGTGAGGCGTGAGTCCCTGTGTAACGGGGTACGTAGCACTAAGTGTACCCTGGTTACATGAAGTGTGACACTTCACACTTCAGGAGTATGACATGTCATACTCCGGGATATTTGGTACAAGGTACCAAGGTCATTCAAAACCAACCATTGGTTAAATGACATTGCATTTCTATAGGTAACTGATAGTTTGTATTAACCTCAAACTTAACCTACCTATAAATATACTCAGTTTACAATCTACCTTATTTAGGTCACTTCGCTCTCTTTAATTAAAGAGGGGACCTGTGAACTGCCGTTCACTGAGAGTTTGTATACTCTCGGAAGATAACTTCCTCTAGCGCAAGGTGCTGTGTGACCCCGTCACACTTGGTAGCACTTGTAGTCAATCCACGCCATCGCGGGTAGACTACCTGAACCTCCGAAGTTCGTTGCCATGGATAGGAACGACTTCTCCCATATGAGCGACTCTCAGTTCGAGTCGGTTCGGAAGATGGCAGGCATCTTCGGGATGGAGGCCCTGCAGAGCCTGGTGGTATCAACACCGGCTGAGCAGCTCGAGCGCGTCAATGCATTCGACGCGTACGAGCAGGTCCTCATCGCGCATGTGCGGGAGAACCTGCAGGCTCCGGCGGCGGAAGCAAACCCGCCTCACCCGAAGCCAATACGGCTGAAGGTAAAGCCGTATGAAGGGAAGGAAGGCGAGAACCTTCACTTCTGGGTCCGAGAAGTAGAGCTCGCGATGGACGCGGCTCTGATCTCGACCGAGCAACTGCGTGTTGCTTTTGCACTCTCCAACCTTAGCGGTCGTGCTAAGAGTTGAGTGTACACTCGGGAAGCGACATCCCCTGGATGTTTCACATCCTGGGCTCAGCTGTGCGAACAGCTCCGAGCCGCGTTCCTCCCGGCGAACTACGAGTACCGCCAGCGTTCGCGCTTCCTCGCGTGTAAACAAGGAAGACGCGAACTGCACGAGTATGTGCAAGAGATACGGGAGCTCACGGCGTCCCTAGTGGGAAACCCACTCAATGAACACATCAAGATGACTGTGTTCATGGACGGCCTTCGAGTGGGCCCCGCACGCACTCAGCTGTTCCGGGTGCAGGCAAGCACCCTTGAAGAGGCGATTCAAGTGGCTCTTCAAGAAGAATACAGCCATCGCCAGGCGCGTACGCCGGCCTCAGCGTGGCCTGGGAGTTCCTTGTCGGCTCCCGGTCGAACAAGCCCCAACGGACCAGTTCCCATGGAACTCGGGTCCGCCGAACAGCGTGACATCCGCTGCTTCGGCTGTGGGAAGATGGGCCACTTCAAGCGCGACTGTCCCGCGGAAAGACTCCGCAGACGGTCCTTCCCCAAGCCCGTCCTCAAGGGTCGCTGGCAGAAGCCAGGATCCCGGGGACAGGGGAACGCAGGGAACCAGTAGGGGCGGGGCGCCCTACTGGGGAAGAACTAAGTCTTCGTGATGGGTGCGCGGGTGGCGCGTACCACGGGGACTTAGCCCCTGAGAGTCTTCGCACTCTCGAATCGGCGAAGAGCAGCGGCGGGTTGCTCGTAGTACACGGATGTGTACGGGGGTACGATCACCCCTTTAGAATCTTGAATGACTCTGGGGCGTCGAAGAATTTCGCCCGCCGCCGGCCCCCTGATAGAACAGCAACAAG
>NW_003306571.1:0-3287 GCF_000142945.1 Phytophthora infestans T30-4
ACCACTCCACCTAACTGATTGTGTCTCAGGGTGATGTCTGTGGGGTTGCTGTCTTTGTCGGGGGTATCGGGTTGAGAAGCGTCTACAGGGTGTCTAATAAGATCGTTTGATCTTGCGCTCAGAGGGGGTTTTTGTAGGTCAAGCTTTCGCCGTCGGCTTCTCCCTCGGCGAATTTCCCCCCCCCTGTTGCCTCGTGCCTAATTGAAACCTCGCCTCAGGGTCCGGCACTGGTCCGGCTGCAGCTTCAGCTGCTATGGTCTGGTTCCCGATGCAGAGGAGAAGGAGAGTGGCGTCTCCTTTTCGATGGCACTCCTTTGCCAACGCGGCCAGGCACCTTGGAATCGATTTTGGTTCTCCCTGCCTCGTTTAGACGTCGTCCTACAGCATCTTAGCCAACTGTTGAGGTGTCCCGCGTGACTTCGTTTTCAGTGGTCGCTCCGCGGTCGGCATTCATGTTTTCTTATTCTTAATCCACTTCCACAGCGTAATCATGTTCATGTTGTTCTTCAAATGCATATACAATTTGTTGTTGCAGTAACGTTCTTCGTCTGTTACCACAGGCTGCATCGCCCTGTGGACAGTTCACACGTGATCCAGTCACGCTAGTCTTCGTCCGCCACTTGCGCCATCTTCAGCCGATTCTCGCTCTTCTTGGCTCGCAAATAGTCGTACAGCAGACCTCCACATGACAAGTTGGATGCTGGCTCCCAAGTTGGATCTTCATAGCCTACCCACTTGACTTTGAACTCGCGTACAGCACGCTCCGTGCTCGTCGTTAGTGGTGTTCTGTCGTCGAAGATGGCATCGACTTCATATTCACCGGCAACTTGATCTGGTTCTCAGCTGTCTTCAGGCAGTAATTCCTCATCGAAGTCGAGTCTTGCTTCATTAGTCGCGTCTAGTACCAACCGAGTGTTCGGTCGACTGCTGAACTCGTTGACAGCCTTGAGTCTCGACACATGCACTACTGGGTAGAAGCGATACCCACTTCGGTCAGACAGTTCCAGCTCGTACGCAAACTCTTCCACCTTGCGCTTGATCCGAAAAGGTCCGTGCCATCGATGAGCTAATTTCTTTGTCAAGCCCGGTTTGACGCGTTCCATGTACAGCCACGCCCGGCTCCCAATCTCAAAAAGAGATCTCGGTGGAGCTCTTGCAGGATCTTCCATCTCTTCCGAAGCTTCTGGAGGGTCTGCCGAGTGTTCGTTTCCACTTGGTTGAGGTACAGCGGCCTTTTCCAGTCGACTCAGAGCATCATTATGCTTTTGAGCCCTTCGCTCCTTTTCTACAGTCTGATAATCCTTGGCCATAGTGAGGGCGACTTCATGTTGTCGATTGATCTCACGCCGCCACGCCCGTGCGTCAGACTGCTTGCCGAGTCCTCGTTTGAGTGATGACGACATTGCCCGCAACGTCGACTGCGCATCCCAACCATGAACGAGGTAGAACGGCGTTTCCTTCCTCGTTTTGTCTTAAAAAGTATTATTAGCAAATACTAGCTTCTCCGCGATTTCGTCCCAATCTTGTTGTAGAGGGTCTTCCGCGTACACCCGTACGGACCCCATCACTGACTTCACCGAGCGTTCCTGCTGTCCATTAGCCTGTGGTCGATAGCTCAAAGTCGCTCGTGATCTTGACTGCATCATCTCTGCAAATGCTTGAAACACCTCGCTCATGAAGCGTGGGTCACGGTCGTGCCTTATCAGTGATGGGGCTCCGAACCGTCGGTACACACATTCTTCGAACACTTGAGCAACACTCAGTGCAGTCGTATCTGACATAGCCTTGGCAATAACGAATCCCGTGAACGAGCACTGAAATAGGAGCAACGCCGTGTTGCCCCTGCGAGATTTCGGTAGTGGGATCACAAAATCCATCGAGACGATCTGGAAAGGTCGTTCGGCTAGTACGTTGCCAGGCGAGTATCCACGAAGCTGTGGACGGCTTTTACTCGAGCTACAGTCTGGACATGACTTCACATGCTTCTCCACGTCAGCGTACAAGCCGATCCAATAATAATCGGACTTAACGCGATGGAACGTTCTCACCACACCTTGATGCCCTCCTTCCAGCGAGTCGTGACAGTTCTGCAAGACCTCTTGAATCATCGTTGTTGGTACCACAAGCCGCAGCTTGGTCTCCTCTTGCCAACCATGGTCGTACCGACGATTCAATCCAAGATAGTGAAGCACGCCGTCTTCTGATAACACGAACCGGTCAGCGTATTTCCAGGCATCTCGAGCTGCTTTGTAACTCAGCTCTTGTGCTTGGCCCTGAAGCACCTTCTTGATGTTAAACCACTTCTGCTCCTCGTCTTGTGCCACCTTGTATCCGTCTGCGTCGTTCCCGCTGTATCGCTACCGGGTCAACATCTTCCGCATCGGGAAATGCCGCTGGTACAGTCTTGTGAGGATGGTCTGGCAAATCTTCGCCGAATGGATCTTCGGTGGACGTCTCTCGCCGTTCTTCATGCTGTTCTTGAGCTTTTGAGACATCCTCCGAGTGTTCATCTGCAAACGTGACGCGCTTCTTGGCTTTCGTCTGTCGCCGAGTCATCACTGCCATATTATCATAATCGCACTTTGGTGAGCTGTAATCAACCACGAAATTTTCGAAAGTTTTCCACTTTGAAGATTCGCTGCCTGACAGTACATGTACTTGACGCTCTGCTCCACGTGACGAAACATCTACCGAGTCTTCATCCGGTTCGTAGATCATTTCCTGGATGCGATTCAGCGACGCCAATTCCGACTTGCGAGTTTCAGCCAAGATGACCCGACTGACCTTTGATTCCAACGATTCCGTGGCTAACGAATCCGCGGCAGCGTTGTATTCTCGTACAACGTGAAGATATTTAACTGATCGAAGCTTGGCCGTGAGTTCCTTGTGAGTATTCAGCAGCGCTAGCAAAGTTTCCTTCCTGCATGCGATCACCCCTAGTGATTGTTGAATCGCGAGCCTTGAGTCACCAACGATAACTAAATCCTCGGTACCGTGCGCAATAGCAGCCTTGCCACCGTTTATCATACCTGTATACGCTGCTTCATTCACCGTGGTGGCCGAGAGGTAAGCGTCTGCAGCAATCACTATCTTTCACTCAGGAAGGTTCCACAGCACCCATGAACAACTCCCGTAGCCACCGTACTTCTCTGTCTTCGCTGATCCATCAAAAGACATGACAAATCCGCTGTAATTACGGGGAAGCCTGGCGTACAGCAACGCGGGGTCCATTCGAATAGTCGGGGAACCCTTGTTTGGAGGTGCCACCGGCGCGAGCGAGTCTTCCA
>NW_003306572.1:0-3288 GCF_000142945.1 Phytophthora infestans T30-4
GCACCGTACTCGCCGTCTACGCTCCTACGCTTCCTCGCTACTTTCGTGACACACTGGGCGGCAAAAGCCACCTTTAGGCACTGGGTATATTAGCAGCAAATTCTCAACTGCAAATTCTCAGCTGGGCTCTTCTTGCTTCAATCCTTCTCACTGTACCCATTGTCTCACACAATACAAACTTCAAGTGCCATAGTGTAGATCAGTATAATTCGCAGCAGGGGCAACACGGCGTTGCTCCTATTTCAGTGCTCGTTCACGGGATTCGTTATTGCCAAGGCTATGTCAGATACGACTGCACTGAGTGTTGCCCAAGTGTTCGAAGAATGTGTGTACCGACGGTTCGGAGCCCCATCATTAATACGGCATGACCGCGACCCACGCTTCATGAGCGAGGTGTTCCAAGCGTTCGCAGAGATGATGCAGTCAAGATCAAGAGCGACTTTGAGCTATAGGCCACAGGCTAATGGACAGCAGGAACGCTCGGTGAAGTCAGTGATGGGGTCCGTACGGGTGTACGCGGAAGACCCTCTACAGCAAGATTGGGACGAAATCGCGGAGAAGCTAGTATTTGCTATTAGTACTTCTCAAGACACTACGAGCAAGGAAACGCCGTTTTACCTCGTTCATGGTTGGGATGCGCAGTCGACGTTGCGGGCAATGTCGTCATCACTCAAACGAGGACTCGGCAAGCGGTCTGACGCACTGGCGTGGCGGCGCGAGATCAATCGACAACATGAGGTCGTCCTCACTATGGCCAAAGATTATCAGGCTGTAGAAAAGGAGCGAAGGGCTAAAAAGCATAATGAGGCCCTGAGTCGACTGGAAAAAGCTGCTGTACCTCAACCAAGTGGAAACGAACACTCGGCAGACCCTCTAGAAGCTTCAGAAGAGATGGAAGATCCTGCAAGAGCTCCACCGAGATCTCTTTTTGAGATGGGAGCCGGGCGTGGTTGTACATGGAACGCGTCAAACCGGGCTTGACGAAGAAATTAGCTCACCAATGGCATGGACCTTTTCGGATCAAGCGCAAGGTGGAAGAGTTTGCGTACGAGCTGGAACTGCCTGATCGAAGTGGGTATCACTTTTACCCAGTAGTGCATGTGTCAAGACTTAAGGCTGTCAACGAATTCAACAGTCGACCGAACACTCGGTTGGTACTTGACGCGACTAATGAAGCAAGACTCGACTTCGATGAGGAACTACTGCCTGAGGACAGCTGGGAACCAGACCAAGTTGCCGGTGAATATGAAGTCGAGGCCATCCTCGACGACAGAACACCACTGACGACGAGCACGGAGCGTGCTGTACGCGAGTTCAAAGCCAGGATATGAAGATCCAACTTGGGAACCATCATCCAACTTGTCATGTGGAGGTCTGCTGTACGACTATTTGCGAGCCAAGAAAAGCGATAATCGGCTGCAGATGGCGCAAGTGGCGGACGAAGACTAGCGTGACTGGATCACGTGTGAACTGTCCACAGGGCGATGCAGCCTGTGGTAACAGACGAAAAACGTTACTGCAACAACAAATTGTATATGCATTTGAAGAACAACATGAACATGATTACGCTGTGGAAGTGGATTAAGAATAAGAAAACATGAATGCCGACCGGAGAGCAACCACTGAAAACGAAGTCACGCGGGACACCTCAACAGCTAGCTGAGATGCTGGAGAACGTCGTGGAACGTGCAGCGAGGATTCAAATCGATTCCAAGTGCCTGGCCGCGGTGGCCAAGAGTGTCAACGAAGTCGAGCCACCACTCTCCTTCTCCTCTTCATCAGGAACCGGAGCCTCGGCAGCTGGAGCTGAAGCCGGACCCTGCGAATCCTCGGTACCAGCTTCAACAGGAGGAGCAACAGGAGCCATCTCCGCGGATTCAGCGACGACGGGGAGTGCTGCAGGAGCTACCGCAGGGAGTGAAGAGTCCGGGGCAGCAGGCGCCGGAGGACCGGTTGATGACGCTGCTGTCGGAGGAAGTGCAGCAGACTGAAGGGCGTTCGAACCCTCGGTCTTGCCCTCCTGAGAAACAAGTCGAGTAATGCGAGGTGATGAGCAAGGTACCGATGATTCAAGAGAAGGATGAGCTGACGTACCTCCAGCTGTTCACGTTCGCGACGTCTACGGGGATTGAGATGCTGAAATGCGTCGGACACGACTCGATTCAGACGCTTGGACATACGGTGGCGAGATGGTGAATTGAAGAATGAAGAAATGTCACAACGGGCACCAGTACCGTGGCTTCCATTGCGACAGGGGCAGTTGTGGTGTAGTGATTTCTCCGTAGTTGCGGATTATCACCCGTCGACAAAGACGTGACACCGCCCAAGATGTTCAAGCGACGAACCCTCGGTCAGGTGATGTACGGAGACGCCAAGGTGCAAGGGACTCGACGGCGTCACTCTCGAGCTTTCAACAAAGTACCGGATACGGTCATATGTCACTGAATCCAGGCTGTCCTTATTATTAATAATGGGACTGGCCGGATTCGCATTCAGCGGACCATCTACGGTACGAGCCCTCAGTGGCCGGTTGGGATGAGTTCGCGGAAGACTCAGCGACCCTGGAAAGGCCACGTTTCCCGTCTGGGACAGGGGCGCGGACCGTTAAAGATGCTCATGCGACGGTGCAGACGACGCTTGGCATGCAAGAAGATCCATAACGGGATCATTGTTCACTTGATATTTGTATACTTGATTAGGACTTCTTATTAGGAATAGACCCGAAAGGGTAAACATAAATACAGAACAGAATTTCCACTCAAGCACACAGAGCGACGTCCGGCTTCAAGGTAAGCGTCTGGTCAAGCTTGTTTGAGTGTGTTATGCCTGTCGGTGAACTCGAAGCTCTGTAGCGAGGGTTCATCCGGCAAGGCCAAGAGACTTTGTGTCTTGGCCGATTATTATCGGGAGGTTTTACGTGACGGCTTATTGTTGCCTATTTGCACGACTGGGAGTGCTTGAATTGCCTCCCTTTTATTCTTCCAACCGAGTGTTGAACACTCGGTGATCTCGTAAAAGGCTTACCCGTGTCTGGTACCCTTCCGCTGCTGGGACCACGAGGATTCATAACACATACTAGCTTTGCTCGTGCTAGTAGCGTGTTCTTATTTTACTGGTTGGCCTATATAAGTAGTTTACAAGGTCCAGTTTGTCCCGGTGCAAGGGCAGAACTGGGGTCTTCAGGTCCGCCCGAACGATCGTTTACTATCCTAGTAGACGTACTGTTGTGGGAACGGCCTAACTACATTTGTAACTAGAGTTCACGTGGGAATTCCAACACCACAACTG
>NW_003306573.1:0-3289 GCF_000142945.1 Phytophthora infestans T30-4
GAATCGCCCCGAACACCATGTGCGAGTGCCAAACCGGGCCCTGTTCTCCAGACTTAGCGAAAAATACGAATATACCGACAATTTTTACGAAATCCAAAGTGACGAACAGGATCCCGGCACTTGCAAATGCGGTGCGTGTTATATAAAGCAAGTTGGCCGCTGCCCGGAATAGCTGCAGCAGTTTAAGTATTGTGCAGTCATAAATCCGGGCGCTTGATTATACACACACAACGGTCTGATATGTCCCCTCAGAATTAAACTTTAAAATATACTAGAAAAAAGCAAATAAAGCTTAATCTAGTGGTATATTTCTGTGTCAATTACTCTCTATCCGCGTGCATACAAATCCTCATATGAGCTCATTTTAACCAATCGAACCCATCTCAGAGTGGACATTGACCAATCAAACATGCGAGGCTTTTTTATCTCATTGTTAATTCTTTTCTGGTACGGCATCATTTTGGAACCGGTTCGGAACGCGGTTTTGGAACCTCGGAACTGCACACCTACTCCGATTCAAGTTTGACTTCCATCGCAAACTGCTGTATCTTGCACACGTTCTCATAGCTTGGCGCCATCATCCTCTTGCATTTTGAGTCCAGATACTTTTGATAATTAAAATCGGTGAATCTGTCAGGCGGAAGCACGAAGAACAGCCGCGGCTGTTCAGGATTCCCCAGAAGCTTCAACACATCGTGGAGACCTTTTTGCTTGCAGGGGTGTTTGTGTGCACCTGTCACCTGCAACAAAATATCCGGCTTGATGATCGCATCGACCGACTGGTAATTCTTCGCCGCTGGCTGTAGGTAACTCGTGTTAGTAGCAGCTTCAATTTCACTGTCATCATTGAAAACGACAACTTTCTCGAATCTCTCAAAAGAAATGACAGGTGCGGCGCCACCGTCGACCAACGCCACAGCATTGGATTCGTCCATCGCAACGGCATCATCTGCATTCATGCCATCATCACCATCCTCGTCATCGCCGTCCCATTCATCTTCCATAAGGTCATCATCATCATCGTACGCCTCGTTGTTTTCGACCAAACGTCGAACTTTAAACGTTCCACCTCGCGGCAGTACCGAATGCACATGCCCTTCGAACAAGTGGCCACGAAGCACAGCAAGAGCACCAAATCCATCCGAGGCAGCAATGAACTCTAGCAGCTTCCGCTTATCCTTCTTAAGCAGACGATCGTACATCTCTTGCTGAACATATTGCGATGCAAAAACGAAGTACTCGCTGTCAAAAGCTTTGCTGACGCGATAGTGCAGCAATCGATGCGACACTTGAGCGTCGTTCGCATCAAGTTGACTACAGGCGTTCACCAACCAGTCAAGATCAACAATATCCACTGTTTATTCAAGCAACACCTGCTGGTTACCCAACTTGTGATATCTGAAAGACGAGCGCAGTCATTCTCTCCCGTGGAACGAGTGCAATGTAAAACGTCAGACATAGGTGTATCCGAGTACATCAGCTTACGACATTGTAGAATCTCCTTCAAAGACCACACTGGCATGTAGCAGGACTGGCAATTGGTCTTGTTGAACTCGTACCAGATGGAGCGGCGCGGCGACGTCAAAAGAATCGTCTTCGCTGGGTAATACGCAGGCTTGACGGCATCCACGATGTAGTATGTAGTCGGCTGGTCGAGAATGTGCACAAAATCTTCCTGAGATCCTTGAGCCACCACATTGTGAGCAAATAAAAAGCGCTTCTTGAGGCCTCCACTCTCATATACCACCGTTTCATTAGTACGGACAAGATGAAGCACGATCACATAGCCGAAAAACGTCTTGCCGATTCCCGGGTTGCCGAGGATCACGAGATGCGGTGTGTTCGTCTTTTCATCGTGGATCCTCTCGAGACAAAGTACCCATAGCGCAGGGTAGCAATGACGAATGTAGATACGAGAGCCGAGTGTCGAATCACCAAGAAGATACGTGTCTCGGGGTAACTCGACCAATGCGCCAGCTTTCACGTCGGTACTGTCGTTCAGAAATGCGTTCCAAAATGCGACCAGTGCTGGCGGATTCAACGACATACTTTGCGTGATCGGGATATGAACGTCGCCCACAGCAAGTTGACGATCTCGAGGCAGCTCAGCTTCCGACAATTGTGGCAGTTCCACTAGCACGTGAATCTCTTCATCTCCCGGCGTGAAACTCGGCCCAAACAACTCCGTTTTGTTGAGCTTCCACGACGGACGCATCTTGTTATAACCAGTGCTGATGCCACCTTGCAAGAAAGCTTTCCGTGTTGCGGTCGTCCGCCAACCAAACGATTTCCCCTTCCTTTCGCGCCAGGAGAGCGTCAAAGTCGCTTGCGGCAAACTTATAACGCTCGCTGTATCGTTTCTCCGCGAATATAGCTTTTGTAGCGCCTCCACATCTGCATTGCGCTTGATCTCGACGGAGAAGACGCTCCCTTCGCCGTACACACCGCAGCGCAGCTTCACATCCGTCTCCTCTGTCATGCTCCTGTGCTTTCTCTTAGACAGTTCTCGACTGAGAAGCGGCACACATTTACGCGACACATGGCTCATTTTTAGCCGATCACATCACTCCAAAATATTTTTTGTATTTCTGACAAATATATTCCTCAATATATAGAAACTAAATAATGAGTTCATCTTGAGCGATAAAACATAAATATATAGAAATAACAATGTGTAAGTACATCTTCCCAGAAAACCACCCAAAGGCGAGCCAACAGTGCAACCCAAAAGGCGATTGGTGCCGACACCACGCAAAGTATCAGCCAGCAGTTGCTGAACCAACGATGACCAAGTCTATTGAAGAAATTTATGGTAAGCATTGTATTCAGCACATGAAATCTGTCGATAAATACGATCAGCCCAAGTTGGGGGATTCACGAGTTTTATCACCAAGTGATTGGATCAAGTCGAAGATGCACGAAGTTGGTGATTCCGCTGATTACAAGCATAGCGATGATGTCACGCCTGACTTTGGCAACAACGTATACTGTGACGGGGTTACACAGCACCTTGCGCTAGAGGAAGTTTTCTTCCGAGAGTATACAAACTCTCAGTAAACGGCAGTTCACAGGTCTCCTCTTTATTTAAAAGAGAGCGAAGTGACCTAATTAAGGTAGAATGTAAACTGAGTATATTTATAGGTAGATAAAGCTGGGGTTTAATACAAACTATAAACCACCTATAGAAATGCAATGTCGTTAACCAATGGTTGGCTTTGAACGACCTTGGTACTTTGTACAAATATCCCGAAGTATGACGTGTCACACTTCATGTAACCAGGGTACACTT
>NW_003306574.1:0-3289 GCF_000142945.1 Phytophthora infestans T30-4
GATACACTGCCGATAAGTGCACAGTGTCACTACGTCTATGGCTATACGTACGAGATCAACGATATTGCAGGGATGATAACGTGTAGGCAGACTGCTATCATGTTAGGGATCAGCGTACAAAACAGTGTGCGCATTCGTCATGTGGAGTTACCTCTATCGCCACAGCTTGATGAGTCGTTCCAGTGGCTACGGTGGCCGACATCGTGGCGGCTCAGGTCGCAGGGACACCTCCCAGTGGTGCGGTCCATCTACTGCAGATAGGTTGTGGAAGGCCACAAAGAACAGATATTGGATTTCGGACAAAGCAACAGAGCTGCAAGTTCGTGTTTGTGTGGTTGGCCATCTTAGGATCTTGGGTCATCGTAGAGTGAAAACGACGCTGAAAAAGATTGGTGCCGAGTATTTCTGGACGGGCATGAGCAAAGCCTTTGTTCAACGATGTTTGCACTGCGCGAGCACACTCGGTGGACCACCACAGCCTAGGGTATTAGGCGATGCAATGCATATATGCACCCGAACGAGCTTATCCACTGGGACTATTTGTTCATGGGAGCCAGTGACGCTGGAGAGGCCTACATCCTGGTTAATGAAAGCCGATGCGTCCAAGTACGTGTGGCTGCTACCGTATGCAACAGATGCAGACACAACATTTAACGACTTGCTTGAGTGGTTTGCTTCGCTCGGTGTGTGTCGGACTTGGGTCAGCGACCAGGGCACACGCTTCAAGAACAGAACCATTGAGGCCTTGCAACACGCATTAGGGGCGCACCACCACTTCACAATGGCAAGATGCCC
This sequence comes from Phytophthora infestans T30-4, assembly GCF_000142945.1. Taxonomy (NCBI): domain Eukaryota; phylum Oomycota; class Peronosporomycetes; order Peronosporales; family Peronosporaceae; genus Phytophthora; species Phytophthora infestans. The sequence continues at coordinate 796 of NW_003306574.1, forward strand.
GTGGCCAAACGGCACCGTGAAAGTGGCGATGCCCGAAGAGCTCCGTTGTTGCCGTGCCCTTTTATCCGAATGGAGAATGCAGCCACAGGAATAACCACGAGTGGTGAAGATCGTGCAGATGGTGCTCAACAACTCTCTGTCGCCATCGCTAGCAGGAGTGGCTCCCATTACGGCGATGACGGGATTACCGGCAATGTCTCCAACCGATCATTTCGCGGTCCCAGGACCGGCTGAAATGGCTACATTGCAAACGATACAGGCATCGCAGCAAGACCACGTGAAAAATCTACGCAAAGCACTAGATGAAATGCATCGTCGTACAAACCGCAGCTCGTAAGAGTCACAGCAAAAAGCTAGGAGCAGCTTTGGCTCAGTTCGACATCGATAACTACGTGCTGTACGCCGATGTCTGGCAGCATACACGCAGTAACCGGCGAGTCAAGTGGTGTGCACCAGCACAAGTGACACAATTGGATTTTCGAGATAGAAAACCTCATCACTGAACAGTGACATGAAGCACATGCTAGTCGCCTTAATTTTTAAGGAGAAAGTTCTCTGAACGTGAATGAGGACATGCTGAAGCACGTTGCTCACAACAGTGAAGGGCACGTTGCTAACAAGTCGCTTAAGGCGCGCTACAAACTCGGAGACAAAGCGCCATGAAATTGAGGTGCGCTGGAGAGGTCTCAGTAATGGAGAGGACGCTTATGAACTAGCAGACATGCTACTATAAGACGTTCCAGTGGCTGTGCGAGCCTCTGTCAAGAATAACCACAAGCAGAGCGAAGTGAGTGCTCTGCGTAAAGCGCTCCGGATCAAGTAGACAATCGACTACAAGATCGCGTTGAGCCCAAGAATTACGACTACGTCATCGAAGGGGGAAGTGCTGTCGCTAATGCTACAAAGTGCAGCGACCGCTGAGGTTTCACCTCAGCGGTAACAGCACTCGCTTTAGTACAAGTGCAACACGTTGAAGCTTACAGCGAACGACACTACAGCTGGTGGAATTACGACTACGTCATCGAAGGGGGAAGTGCTGTCGCTAATGCTACAAAGTGCAGCAACCGCTGAGGTTTCACCTCAGCGGTAACAGCACTCGCTTTAGTACAAGTGCAGCACGTTGAAGCTTACAGCGAACGACACTACAGCTGGTGGTTACAGAACGGACCACCTTTCAGTAGTCGTACATATTGCTAGCACATAAGATAAACAAGCTCACTTCTACATTTTGTTTGAAGGCGACAAACAACAAAGAATTCCTTAGCTGGGAGTCGCCACAGCATGGAGAAGCCCGACGAAGCGATGGTGCCTCAGCTCGAGAGGCAGATACCGGCTGCCGCGTATCCCCCGCTGCCCTCGTACACGGATCAAGAGCTGATGCTGGCTCAAGAGATGATGCCGCTCACTGTCGCGATCCAAGGCAGCGAGACCAGTTGCCAGGTCGAAGATCTGGCTCAGCAATCTGCGGCTGTACAGCAGGTGACGGCTGCCCAACTCGGCCACGTGCAGAACCCGCAAGAGCTGCTGGCGGCAAAGACGTTGGAATATCTGCGGGCACAACCCGACCGTCAGTCTGCACTGCTAGAGCAGCAACAGGAAATTAAACAAAAAACCAGATGATGAGCACCGGCAATACCTGGAGGAGCAGTATCGACTGCTTAAAGACTGCTGAAGAGGCCGTGGGGCTGCAGGGTGAGCGGCTTATTTGCCTCGCAGAGGCGGTGCAGCCGCACTTGCAAGCGCGATGGGGAGCTTTCGCTGCATCACCACCCAGCGACCAGTAGGCTCCGGAGCCAGATTCCGTCACCGTGGCGGCAGGGACAAACTTGCCTGTCCCGCCTAGTTACCGAGGCAGCTCAAATCAGGAGAAGCGTGACTTCATGGACAGTTACGCTATCTACACACGTCGTCTTTATGCGCTAAATTAAGGTACCCAAGCAAAGGTTTTTTGTCATGCCGCTAAGTGCATGCATTGAACAGGGCACGATGGTGAGGATCTGCGGCTTTGAGCTGTTTAAAGACGAGAAGGACGTAACTGAAGCGGAATGGAGGGATATTTTATGTCGGCACGCCTACCAGACAACACCGCGTACAAGACACTGGATAAGGAGGTGAAGATGCTCTGTATGAACTTGGAATTACAAGATGCGGTGTCTCGACTCTCTCGCCTCATGGCCGACTTCTACGAGTAGTCGACCGCTTGAACATGGAGGATGTGGTGCAAGTGGAGCCCAAGCAAGCGAATGGATACTTGGTGAAGGCCTTGCGTCCACCAGCATTCAGGGCTGTTGTGAAGGCCAAATTGGGGCGTCAAACGCACAAGCAGACCAAGGAAAATATACAAGTTTTCCTGAAGTGTGTCCGCAGTAAGCTGGAGGGGTTTATGCGCTTTGAAGTCCACATCTCGCCACCGGTGCAAGCCAAAACTAGCACTACGGCTGAATTGCATCCAGGATTCGGAAGCAACTCAAAGAAAGCTCAGGGAGGACGTGGT
>NW_003306575.1:0-3289 GCF_000142945.1 Phytophthora infestans T30-4
CGTACCCAGAGACGGCAAACACTTCCACAGTATGGCACGTCTCCTGCAGCCGATACCACCCCTCAGGCAAATAGTGCACCCCTGCGATCATCTCCGTCGCCAACACAGCAACCTCGACTTCAGTTAGCTGTGCATCCTCTTGTGAAGAACGCGTACTCTCAGTGGGAACGTCAGCAGAGGTGCTCGAGTATTTTGCTGTGAATGGATCTACATTCAAGGGATCATGCACACGCTATGGGAAAGATTCAGCGATCGTATCAAGGGGTTGGCTGTGAATCAGGAAGGCACATGATCCGTGGAGGCCCCAACGGTGGCGGCATGACCCAAAGTTATGCAATTTAAGCTCTGTGGGCATCTTCTGGACAGCACAAATAGCGAACAATGCTGGAATCGATAGCTTGCTGTCAATCACGGGAAAGCAACTAAGCTTCTAATTTACCAGTATGGGACGGCAATTTCCAAAACCAAAAGTATGGATGATTTTATGGAGGCGTTTATTAGTCCTAATCATGTCGATCGATCTGGTGCAGCAGCAGAATCGTCATGACGTGATCGATCTGCTAAAATATACATGGCAATATACGTTCCAAGTCAATGGGGTTGTGTGGAGAATGTGGGCAAATAATGCTTGCCAACATCGTCAAAAACAGCAATACGCGGAGCAAGGAGTGGTATTGCAACAAAATCGTATAGCTGGAGCAGCAAAGTGGCGGTTTGGAGATATCTAGACGCTTGTCAATGCGTAACCTCACATCCCATTATCTTAATAAACCTCACGACATCACAACCGTTATTACTGTTACCTTTCCGGCTGCTTTCGCCACAGCAGCCACCTCAGCACATTTCACCGCAGGCACCTGGTCCTCGGCAGCAACATCAATCACAATCACGTCGCGATCCTCAGCTACACAGCTTCCAAAAGGCTCCCGAGGTTGACGACACATAAATTCAGATAAAAATCTACCTGTTACATTCGCTCAGTACAGCAGAAATAATCAAATCCAGTTCACAATGATGAGCACCGCTTACGTCGCTTTCGTAGGCCATCCCACATAGAAAACAAACTCCGCACCATAATCGTGTAAATTTTGTCTGCTTACTGTAACGCTCCAGCCTACGCATCGACTTTTAAACTCAGCGACCCTATTACGGTAGCGCACTAATCAGCTTGGTGTCCATGGTATTCCATGTTTTAGAGCTGCTTCAATGGATTGATAACGTCTTCCAAGGGTGGGAGTGGGATGTCGCCCAAAAAAGCTTCAGCGATTGCCATCAGCGCAGCCAAACTTCGCTCTTGACATTCTAGCCTCCGACCGAACACCTCCTAGTCTTGACACAGCTGTTTGTTATCAGCTAGTGACGTGTCGACACATTCTAGGGCCATTCTGGCGGAGCGCGTGAGACTTGAAAGCTGTTTCTCGAGCTGAGAATCACTGGGGTTAAGAAGCTTTGCTACATAGTCTGACACCTGAAACAGTTTTAGATGGTGTAGTGGTTGGCGTGATATCTCTCCCCGAGGCTTCTGTATCTGCTGCCGTAGAGATCTTCCAGCTTGGTTTGAAGCGTGTCCGGCGTATAACCATATGCTTTCAAATGTGTGTATCTCTTGAGCTCACTGACTCCGCTCAGCATCTCGTCAAGCTTTCACACGGAAAAGCGGTTAGCACCATTAGCCCTCTCTTCCTCGTCATCCTTGTCGATATGGAGATGACATCGTCGTCATCTTGATTGTCCAGCACTTTGCGACCCCGAAAGAACCTTTTCCCTCCCCAGCGTGGTTCCTAAGCTCGCGTGAGGGAGCCGGCCTTTGCCATTGACTCTATCTTCTTTAGGTCCTTCAGCAAAGCTCGCAGACGGCAGTTTTGCGCAGGTGAGGGCACCAAGTCTACAAGTTCATCATAGATGAACTCAAGGAGGTCGAAGTAGCGCTTGCGCATGGCGAAGGTAGACCCCCACCTCGTGTCTTGGCGGATGACCAGTCGCAATTGAGTTTTTATTCTAACAAAATAAAAAAATGCTACTGAAATATTTGAAGTGTTGTACACAAAATACAAAAAAATACAGTACTGTAGTTTGGCTTATAGCGTCAGAGTACGAAGCTTGAGTAAGATCTTCTGCACTGCGTCCAGCTCTTCTTCGTAGTCTGCCAATTCGAGGTGAGCTGCTCGGCTGAGTCGATGGCTGGCGCAACTAACGAGCGGCATGCCCATTAGCGTCGCCAGCCGGCGATTGACAGAACAGTTGTATGCAACGAGGAAGCAGCACATCCCCAGCTGCTTTCCGTAATCACGGGGTAGCATGGTCGCAAGGAATTCCACGTGACCTCTAGCTGACAGATCTTCTTCCTCGTCATTAAGTAGGGGGCCATGCATAGTAGCGGCGTCATCGCGACCCCGTCGACTGGGTAGTGTGCATAGACCAATGTAGTATTCCAATGAATGCGTTCAACCGTCAAAGATGAGTCCGAAACAATCAGGAATTTCAGCAGCGATGACTCGATCGACGGACCGCATCATGCTGCCCATTCCTGAGACGAGGGTCTTAGCACATATGAAATCCAGATTTGAATATCTACTATCACGCATAGTACTGATTTTGGTGTCGGTAAACGAACACCCTTTAACTTAAATCCCTTCTTCATGCGAGCTGGACGGGCCAGGCACTGAACTTGGAATACCGGGCGGGGGTCTCGAACCAGCTCGGTATTATGGGATCGTACGACCACTGCGGAGGATGGTAGTTGGGGCTGTAGGTGTTGCTGAATTCATTCGAGTGCCTCCGCCGCTCCTCTCAGCTTATGCAAGTAATATTAGGTCGTTACCTAACTGCTGTTACAGCTATGCTAACGGACGAGCAGCGGCATCGTCTCGGCAACGGCAGCGTCCGTTGCAGAACCAACTCACACAGCAACGGTAGCATCCGATGCTTTCACTGTAGCTCTGCTGCAGGATGAGATGGCGTGGCGTCTTGTCCAGGCTTAACCGGCAGCGTTACTGGCAGCAAGACGCGGTGTCTTACTCAGGCTGAGCTTGGCGGCGTTACTGGCGACAGTCCACGCGGTGTCCCATCCGGGCTTCGCTGACCACGTTACAGGCATGGGACACACAAGAGTCTGCAGTAATGACGGCGCGTCGAACCCCATGCCTTGGTTGCACCCAGGCGAGAGCACGGTGCAGCGCACCTGCTTCTTCTCGTACGCAGTACGGTTTGACGACGGCGCGTCGGATATCAGGCCTTGAGCACAAGCAGTCAGGACGCAGGAACGATGTGGAACGCAGCTCGCCCCCTG
>NW_003306576.1:0-3290 GCF_000142945.1 Phytophthora infestans T30-4
CTCTTTCGCACAACTGATCCCACGATTTCGACGGGATTAGATATTGTCGTCGATGTAAGATCTGCGTCCTAACACGGACGGTGTGGTGTAGCGGGATCAGCAAAATCTGCGAGATTGCCAGATCCAACTTACCAACTGCGCCCAGACACCGACTAACGGAGGGGGTCCCCCGATGATCCGTGTTCTGCTGAACTTTCCTCACCTTGTGTACCCGTCGGTAGGGCGGGATCTGCTCTCTCGGTAACTTCCGAAGAGTTCAAGTGGTGAAGCTTGAGTGTCTTGGCGAGACGTGGGGATGGGGTGTAGCAGCAGTGGAAAATCTTCACTCTGCGTCCGTGGATGGTTCCGTATCCTAAGCGAATATTCGAGCTTATTGATCCGGGGCCTAGATCGTGGATCTAGCCGTAGGGTTGCCTTGCGGGTGTGTTCCTGTGGTGAAGTGCTTTCTTAGAAATAAGAGAATGGTCCTGACGCGGGGTCACTATCCCGAATCAGTGACAATTTCAAGTGATTATAGAGGATTTGGGTTGTTTGGCACGGGTGCAAGTTGCCTGTGGTGGATTAGCCATGGCGAGCAGCACCCCGTATGGAATGACGATGGATCTAATATGAGCGATGTACGAGAAGGCAAGATCCACCAAGACTTACCTCGGATCCACCCTTACCTGGATTCACTAAGATGGATATGAAATATATACTATACAAGAGTGGATCGAGTGTGGATCCTATGAAGGAAGGATGGTCGGTGCCCTCTGACGGTGGATCTAGTAGCCACGGCTAACGAGAAGTCAGGATCCACCGCGAGATACCCCGGATCCCATACTTCCGAGTTCGTACTCAAGGAGGGAGGATCCCGCCTGGAGGGACCTGGATCCAGGGTATAGGGATGAGGGATACAGTGGATCTCGAACTTTCGTGGGACAACGGAGATCACAGATGGTTGCGAGATGATGTTGGATGATTGGAGAGCTCGGATCCACGGCGAGTGTACCATTACAGTGAGGTGGATCCAAGCGACCTGGATCCGGATGAGTGTACCCATAATAGGGTGACCATGATGATTACGTCATATATCCGGTGGATCTGAAGATAACACAGCTGGGATGATGGGTCAAGGGAAGAAGGGACATGCAGTCGAGCCTGGTAAAGGATTTAGCAGATGAAAGACATAGAAGGTAGAAACCCAGGCAGGTATAGGCTTAAATATCAATACAGAACTCAATGTGCACAGTATCACGCAAGTGCCTTCCTGCCCTCAAGAACCGGAACTACATTTGGCCGTACGAGCTCGGAGAAGGTTGGGAATTGCGAATCTAGTGTTGGTAGTGATAACTGGATAATACATTGGCCAGATCCTACAACCTAGTGAGCTTTTCCTTTACTCGTGCAGATCCGACAGGTTAACCGAATTTACTACTTGGTCGGTTACACCCTAGAGGCTCTCAACTTTCAAGATCCCGTCACAGGAGGCGGCAAGTACGACTTAAAGGACAACACAAAGGCAAGGGAACACACCCGCAAGGCAACCCTACGGCCAGATCTACGATCTAGGCCCCGGATCCATAAGCTCGAATATTCTCTTAGGATACGGAACAATCCACGGACGCAGAGTGAAGATTTTCCACTGCTGCTCCACCCCATCCCCACGTCTCGCCAAGACACTCAAGCTTCACCACTTGAACTCTTCGGAAGTTACCGAGAGAGCAAGATCCCGCCCTACCGACGGGTACACAAGGTGAGGAAAGTTCAGCAGAACACGGATCATCGGGGGACCCCCTCCGTTAGTCGGTGTCTGGGCGCAGTTGGTAAGTTGGATCTGGCAATCTCGCAGATTTTGCTGATCCCGCTACACCACATCGATGATCAGCGCACCTTTTGGGCCAACACTTTTGAAAGTGTAGAGCGCTGAGCTGTCTCGAAGAATCTGCTTCGCGAGCTACTGCAAAAGCGCCGGCTCGAACTTCACGCCAAGCTTTCGGAGTCTGTCGAACTCGTCCAAAAGCAAGGGATACAGCCACGTTACCCACGCACTTCTTGGTCGCCCACGCCCCGCAATGACCTTGGAACTCACGCGACGTCTTCCACAAGGTTTAAATATACCTTTATCTGTTGAAGATCACATTGTAATTATATATTTAGGTGTACGAGGTTTCTTAGATAAAATTGCTGTAGATAAAATTTCGATTTTTGAAACTAATTGGTTAAACTTTATTCAAAATAATCATTCTGATATTTTAGAAGAAATTTTAACAAAAAAAGAAATTTCAAAAGAATTAGATAAAAAATTAAATACTTTAGCTATCGATTTTACTAATAATTTTACTACTAAATAAAAAAAAAAAAAAAAAAATATTGTCTAATATTTTTTTTTATTACACGCCGACGCGTCAAAACAACAAAGGCACCACGATCTGCCTCCAGTATACGCCCACGCTTCTTCCACCAGTCCACCGCCTTCGCTAAGCTGGCTGCCCGAGTCATCGAGTTGAATACACCAGGGAATTTGTCGACAGCGTTTGCAAACATGCCTTTGTCGCCTTTGACTGCCTCGTGCTCTGTCATCCAGCGGACGACCTTCCGGCGTTGAGCGATGCTGCTGACAGCTTGTGTGCTGCGCGATTGTCTGGATGAACGGGGTGAGCGTGATCGCGTGTACTCGAGCTCACCTTCGAAGTCGTCGGCCTGAGATGTGCCGTCGCTGGCTCGATCGGTATTGTCGCAGTCTGGACACACCACCGACTGCCCAAAGCCTTCGGCTCCAGTGGGTCGCCCACAAAATGGATGCATGTGGCGCAAACGCTTGGGACAGCGATGAACAGGACCAACGGGCTCTCCACAACCTCCAAATTGCGCAGCAACTTCCATGCCGACTTGCCGATAAAGCAGAGATTGAGGACTTACAACGTAACTGGAGGGAGTGCTACGGCACTCTACCATCGAGTCCTTCACCCCTACCACCAAAGCGGAGGTAACATCAGACACCTGTTGCTACAGCTTCTAATGATTCTGGGTTGTATATGTACTTGCACTTTCGAGAACCACAAACATCAAAACCAATTGTTGTGAGAAAAAAAAGTAATGGGTGACCCGTACTGAGTACCAATGTGCACTCTTACCCACACGGCTCAGGTCAGACTATTTATGAACCTGTGTTGGTCAGACTATTTATGAATCTCGATATTTTGGCTAAACAATAAATAGTCTGACCTAGACTACTTTTGAACTGAGACTATTTTCGCACCTAGACTAATTACCGTAGACAGTGTAGCTTTTTACGTGATGTTAAGCCG
>NW_003306577.1:0-3290 GCF_000142945.1 Phytophthora infestans T30-4
TTTCGCATGGCTACACTTGGCCTGGCTAATACAGCTTCGTCCCATCCTATCAACCGCGCCTATCTTTCTGACTCGAACGTAGCTATGCATAAATTACAAATATATCCAAAAGCGTCACACAAATAAGGTCGCGCCCTGATTGACCTGCGACACTGACTGGATCTATCGCACGATCAGACCGCCTCTCTCCCTCGCGATTGGACGTGATGTAAACATTTCTGCCGAGAACGAAACGCATCGATTGGATGTAAGCACCAAGGCGAGCTGTGGTGATTATTATTTATTGAAATTTAGCTACGCAAAACCTGTCGTATGTACTGCAAATCGGGCACACTAACCACTTTATTATGTAAGAGCTCTGCACACTTCTCAAATAGAGATATTTTTTATTATAAATGTAGACTTCACAGACCAGTATTTTGTAAGAGCTTTGCGATGTTATTTTCCACGCACTTTTTCAAAGTAGAGTATTTTTATCATCATATATAATATTTTTATTTAAGAAGGCTTCATGACCTTTGCGTTAGTTGCACCCGGACCCCGCACTGCATGCGTGAATGGTACCTAGGTGGCTGCGTTTAAAATCATTGTTATTGCTTAAATGTATGTTTGGTTTAAAAAAAATGAAAATAGTATTATTTAAGCGATTGCCAAAATTATAATAAAATAAATTTTGTTTAATAATAAGTAACAGCATTAAATGGCCGTGTACTGGAAATTAGTTTTACGTGTTTTATTGGTTAAAACAATATAATGCTTATGATATAATAATACTATTTATTATTTTGATTAATAAAATACACCTAGCAGTAAATACCCGCTGGAAAACCTAATATTTTTACGCACGTTAGTAATTGTAATAGTTTGCTCACAGTTTGCAGCATGGCGAGGCCTACGGGCAAAGCGAAGATTGACCTGCTACTGCTGAACCCGCAGCGACGGACCCCCGAGCGCGGTGCGTATGCTGCGGGATGCCGCAATATGGCTACGCGCTCCGTTCAATCAGCGGACAAGACACCGCGTGACGCTCTATTGCCTGCGAGAATGACGCAAAAGCGACCGCGTTCTAATTAAAAAAAAGTCCCCACCGCCGGATCCAGCGGAGGTCCGCAGTCAGCATAGTCTGGCGAGTGTTAAAAAAGCATGGGCCCTGATTAGCTCCCCCAAAAATAAGAAGAAGTGTATCCGCCCTCGCAAGCCGCCCGACCGAAACGCCAGGTATATCGAGCAAAAGCAGCAGCAGCAAAAGAGCAAGTAATTGGTAAATATAACCTTTTAGGCCCCCATTTTCCTACCTATTCTTGCATTTAGTCTACTGGCTGGCCGGGCGAGACTTGGGGTCGCACATACGGTAATCTGCCTATGGCGGGGTCAGTCGTGTTTACACACCTAAATAGTGTAGCGCGTTTCAAATAATATTTAGCACATGATATCTACTGTGGACATTCGATAGCTGGCCGTTTCTATCTGCATACCCGTCACACGTACACTTGCTCACTTGAACAAAGGCAAGGCCACGCTATCTGTATCGTCAATGTGCACAGCGTATATTCCACTAATGTGCGCCCATAAATTGAAACTACAGTATTGAGTGAGTACTACGTACGACAAACCCGTTGCTGTCTACGTAGATACGAGCACGTGTGGGGTAATGCAGACCATACGGTGGATGTTGCAGGTTGATGTTCCTGTATACAGCTCTGTATTTTTGTGTCCTGTCCATAATGGTCGACATATGAGATCGGTTGAGTCGCGGATGGCTACAAGGTGTACCCGCCGCGTGCGTATAAATCACTACTGCTAAGAGACGCGCGGTCAGCTTGCCTATATCGCTGCGGTATGGCCTGTGCCCAGTTAGTGACCGGCCTGGTAATATAGACTGATACATTAGAACCGTAAGCACGGTAAGCCAGCACCATGACGCAAAGGTACCGAGAAAGCGACAGTGACCCCATGTGCTTTGGCTACCGCGAGAGCGTGGCGCCGACGAGCTTACGAAATAAGTTACGCATGGATATATCAAACAACACGCCGAGATAATATGTAGTAGCGAGATTACATCATCTAACGTACATGATCTACTATTCGATTCAAATCTAAACACCACTACAACATGATAATCTGCCTATATCGATATAGTTTCGCATGTTCGTCATACACATTAGAGCTTGCCACTCGGAAAGGATCTACGTCACACGGTCAGTCAGTAGCTATGCAAAGAAGTCAGTAAGTGTGTCAGCTAGACAAGTAAGATCAATGTATGTGAAAGGTAGTGGAAAGACCCTTTAGTAATATCATAAAGAGCTCAGCGGAGCAATTTTAAGACATAATATTGGTGTTTGTGGCGACCTTCTACCTGTCCTAAAAGATACTTCACGCGTGGAACGAATCAAACCTTGCTCTGTTACACCGTCGCAATCAAAGGAATAGGCGTATTTACTTCAGCTAAACTGGGATTTCGTAGTATCATTGATACTGACCCGTCTTCTGAACAGCGTATATTACATTTGCAGCCACGCGCGTCTCCGATTCGTCTCATTCGGGAAGCTATGCGCTCAAATGGGATTATAGCCCAAACTTTCCCGGGTAAGATGGTGCTCATCTTGCAGATCACGTTAAACCCGGGCCATGTCTCCCATAACATGTGAACACTAAGAATATTATGTGCAGTGTGATTTTGGAACGTAACATAAGTAAATCACAGTGTACATATATTATATGTAGCTTCGCTTTTAAAAGAAAATCTAAGCACACCGCAGCGCAGCAGAGGTGGTCAAACCTCCCAGCACCAGCCAATCATGCCCTAGCGTCCGCGGAGCGGGCGCCCAGAGCGCTAGTCGCTCCGCGTCTAACCTTATAACCTGTCCGTCCGTCTGTTTCCTTTCTTGCTGCTTTTTCCTGCCTTTTCGCATGGCTACATTCGGCCTTCCCAATAGAGTTTCCTCCCATCCTACCGACCGCACCTATCTTTCTGACTCGACCTAGCTATACCAAAATTACAAATATATCCAAAAGCGTCACACAATTAACTCGCGCCCTGATTGGGCAATACCTGCCGACCTGCGACAGTGACTGGATCTGTCGCACGATCAGACCGTCTGTCGCCCTCGCGATTGGACGTGATGTAAACATATCTGCTGAGCACGAAACGCATCGTTTGGTTGCAAACAGCCAGGCGAGCTGCGCAGATACTTGATTATTGACATTTAGCTACGCAAAACCTGTCGTATGTACTGCAAATCGGGCACAGTAACCACTTTATTTTCTAAGAGCTCTACACACTTCTCAAA